>NW_022990452.1:0-162071 GCF_902827175.1 Gymnodraco acuticeps
ATGAGGCGGAGAAAAAAAGCGAATGCATTGTTTTATCAGAAGGGAAGCAATGTGGCCAAAAACACAGCTGGTAAAAACACCACAAACCTGACCAGAAACTCTGCAAAGCTTCTCAATCATTCAACCTGAGTTTTTCATCAAATAAGGACTAGATATAATCTTATATATTTATTAGGGCTGTCAAACGATTACAATTTTTAATCAGATTAATCACAGCTTAAAAATTAATTAATCATGATTAATCACCATTCGAACTATGTCCAAAATATGCCATTTATTTATGTATATTGTTGTGGGAATGGAAATATAAATGAAAGAAGGCGGATATATCCATTTAACATACAGTATCTATGTTTATTATAACATTTTTCTGCGTGTCAAAATTAAAGACAACCAACACACCTATCAATCATCAAACCCTGGGGTCTTAATTCATTACGTGTTGATTTCTATCAACACGTAATGAAAGTCGACAGAGGGGGGGGGGGGGGGAGGCGGCGGCTAGTGGAGTACTTCGTGACCACAGAGTGTGAACGTTGTGATCAGCTGTTTTAGTGCAGTTCTCCAGTGAAGGGGAGGAGTCTCCCTCCGCCGCCGGTTGGCGTAGTTTTGGCACAATTCCGTTGTCCAGACCGACGTTAACAGCAGCCCTGTCTGTGCACACGGAGACCGACTCTGTCGTCCGGTGATCTAACCGCCTTCTGGAAAAGCTTCACAAGTACGTCGGTACGCAAATGCGCTTTGTGACACAAGTGACGGTACGCATTTCAGATTACGCACATAACCTGCGTACCAGTTATGTGCACCCCTGTACTACAGCAAAAGTATTCTCCGTCGGGACTTCCTGCAACAACACCACGCCGTTATCAAAGATGTTCTATTGAGAAGACGATCACTACGTGACAAAAGTTTTCAAAACCGTGGCTACTGAAATCAATCTTACTAACTGCTGTCTGTGCAATTTACTCCGCGCGAGTTGGCAGACTTTATTTTGCTTACTTTAACATCATTTTTCATGGTGGGGCTAAGCCATTTCTGGTGTAGCCTACCCCAGCCATACCCTGGCGCTGCCACTGGTGGCACGTATGGGGCGGGCCATTCTGCACATGCGTTAAATGCGTTAAATATTTTAACGCAATTAATTCAAAAAATTAATTACCGCCGTTAACGCGATAATTTTGACAGCACTATTATTTATATATACTAAAATGACAAAGTATTGGTTTTGGTTAGACTAGTTTGACTGAAATGTTCTATATCATCTGATGACTAAAAAAGACTCAGTTTTCATTGACAAAAAATAGACTAAAATAATTAGTTTTCTTTGACTAAAATAAGACTAAAATGCTCAGACTTTTAGTCGACTAAAACTTGACTAAATAAAAACAGGATGAAGGTGACTAAATATGACTAAAACTAAAAAGGAAATGTAACACAGGACTAAGACTAAAACTAAATTAAGAAATAGCTGACGAAATGAACACTAGTTGACATTCTCTTTTGTGTTTATTATAACAGGTGGGCACCCGCCTGGCTCTTTCAGTTGTGTGGTTTGTTTACATTTTACAGTGACGTTGACGTCACTACTTCTTCTTCAGTGGCACGTTAGAGCCCACTACTATTGCAATACTGCCCCGAGTGGCTGTTATTGTTAAATAATGTTTGTGTTCGTTCGGATGAATTTCTTTGAGCTATGACTTCTTTATCCTCTTCGTAATGCAGACTGAGCTCTGTGCACATACAATATATCCGATTAAAGCTGAGGTTCCACAGATTATTTAGGTATATATATCATCACTAAGTGATCCGAACTCTTGACAGGGGAAAAAAACACAGACATCACAACACGTACCTTTACGGAGCTTTTACGGGAGATCGTCTCACCGTAGCTGTCAATCTGATCAAAAGACTTGTTCAATGGCATTAAAACGAGAAAAAATGCGGCTGAATCGGTTGATCCATAGGTTGATAATGTTTCTGTGTAGTAAATGTTTTTATTTATAATCCATAATTCCATTTTTATGTAAAAATCGGAGAGTAAAAGTTAGCTGCTAATGGTAGCCACCAGAGTTATCGCAGCTTCCGGTCTTGGCTCTGTGGCAGTCTCACACACACACATTACCAAATAAGGAGTATGTGGGAGTTCCCCTCGATTCCATTGGCTCTGACGGTTAGAGAGAGCGTTATAAATCAGCAAAATCGACCAAGATAGGACAAATCCACCCAAATGACCCCAGAAGTGTTTTTTTTTGCTAAATCACTCTTAAAAAGGTCAAATTTCACTTGTTTTGCATCAATCTTGATACAGGGTACTTATTATATGTTGTAGTTTGGATTCCTAAAGCTTTTAGTCTACCATCCCATCATTCAAGGGTGGTTTTCACTATAAGTACTTACATTGTTTTACTGTGTTCAATCTGAATTTACTTTAAAATAAAAACATCTATATTGATTCTGACACTTCTACATCCAACTCACAGGTGTAACCTTGCTTTGAGAAAAAAGATTATTAATGTAACCCTTTTAGAAGGGAAGATAAGGTCATTTGTTCTGGGAATGTCATATTCGAGCCTGAGACCTGAAAAACAGGCTCGGGGCTTAACAAGTTAATGGAAAACAGTCTGACCTGTTGATCCAACAAAAGGGTGTACCGCAAGGATCAACTTTGGTTCCACTTCTGTTCTCCATTTACATAAATTATTTATCTTCTTGTCTCATTAATTGTTGTACTCACCTTTATGCTGATGACACTGTCATATATACATCCAAATCAGATTTCTCACAAATTCAGATCTCTCTTCAATCGGATTTTAATATCTTACAGGACTGGCTATCACACAATAAACTACTGCTTAACAAAACAAAATCTTATACCATGGTCTTTGGTACCAGGCAGAAGCTCAAATTCAAACCTAATGTAGTAATAACATGTAAGGATGGCACTTCTCTGCATAAAGTTGAGAGCTTTAAATATCTTGGTGTATGGCTAGATTCTGAACTTTCATTTAAACTACATATAAAGCATGTAATACAACAAGTAAATTACGGAATCGGTGTTTTACACCGCTCTCGCAATTGTTTTACGCTCAGTGTCCGAAAGAGAATTGCTTCTCAACTTATTCTTCCGATTATGGACTATTGTGATGTTGTCTACCAAAATGCACATAAATCAGATCTTGCTCCACTCAACATAGCCTACAATAGACTATGCAGATTTGTTCTTGGTTGTCCTTTTCGTACACATCACTGCACAATGTATAACCAACTTAAATGGCCTTCTTTAAATGTAAGAAGACACATGCATTGGCTCCAGCTGATGCATTTATCTTAACTATCCCCCTTATTTAAAGCAGTATTTTCTACCCTACTCACCAAATCATCAAGTTAGACATTCTGTCCAGATGTATTTCTCTGTCCCCTCTGCAAAAAAAGCTATTGGCAGAAGAGCGTTCATTTTCAAAGCCCCAACAGACTGGAATACTTTACCTGCTGCTATTAGATCTCTTGCAGCATTGGGTATGTTTAAACATTCATTGTTATCTCACTTTCAACTGGTCTGTACTTGTTATTAACTGATATTGATGAAACTGATTTGCTCGACTGTCTCAAATTGTAATGATTGTGTGCATTGCTTGAATTTCACTTAACAGACTGTATGTGGTTTGTCTTGTGTGTCATGTTTTGCATTTTGTCTTTTTGTTTATGTATGTCTGTAAGTTGTTGCTATTGTTGGGACCCCCTTGAAAACGAGATGGTGCATCTCAAGGGGTTCATCCCAATGAATACAAATGTCTATATATAAAAGGGGTCCGTTTTCTGCTAATTTTGAGGGTCTCACTTGTGTTTTTGGTTTGTCATACATACATTTATTTTAGTGCAGGGAAACGATTAACATTTGTTATTAATGTCAATTAATCGCATGATTGTTCTACGAAACATTCTATAGTGAAAAAAGTATTATGCACTTTTATTGTAATCGTACTGCTACATGAACACAAGTGCAGTAACATTTGGTTTGCAAACACTTAATAATTCAAACTGTTAATGCGCCATAAAATAATTGTCAGCGTTAATTAATTAATGCTTTAATTAAGTGAGTACTTCTACTTTTAGTCAAGTACAAGATCAGAGTGCTTCTACTTTTACTCAAGTACAAGATCTGAGTCCTTCTTCCACCTCTGCTACTTGGAAATGTTCCGATTTTCATTTTTGACGGTTTTCACCCGATGTAACTTGAACGCACCAAAATGGCTTCTCGGTGCAAACCATGGATGTATAATAAGAACGCTGCAAACACAACTTCTTCTCCAATAAAGGCTCAAATCCACAAAGTTAAAATCATATACCCGGCGGGCTGTGCGCGAAAAATATGATAGATAGTTAGACATCGTGTCTTAATTTGAAACGTGTGCATCATAATGTAAGCATCCTTTTAAAGCACAGATAAGATTAAAACAGCAGCATTTACAAACTGAGGCTGAACAAGAGGACTTACCGAACAGCGGAGCACCAGCCGGATCACCGGGGGATCACCGGGGATCAATGGAGGGATCACCGGGGGGCAATGGAGGGGTCACCGGGCTCAGAAAGTCTCCGGTTGTTCCGTTTGTTTGGCCTGAAATTCTGTCGAGCCGCTGCAGCACCGTGAAACTCAACCTTAAAGGGCCGCCTTCAGGGACGCGTCGGAAATGTCGCTTTTACAGTCATTTCATTTAAACTGAGGAGGTAGAAGTACTCAGATCTGCTTCTAAGGTAAAAGTAGAAGTACTCAGATCTGCTTCTAAGGTAAAAGTAGAAGTACTCAGATCTCCTTTTAAAGTAAAAGTAGAAGTACTCAGATCATTAGCTACAGTACTCCTTGTTGATTCTACTTACTACAATACATTTGAAATAGTTGATTACTACAGTAGGCTACTTTGTTTATTTCATAGCAAGAGGAGAGCTAAATGCTTTCCAATAGAATATTATATTATTATTATATATTTGTTTCTAATTTAGGCTATATGTTTTATTTGTATTTCTCTTTTTGTATTAATGTGTTTGAAAATAAATAGTTATTGTGATATCTATATGCATAATATCTAATGCATTTATTGAGTCATTACAAATGCTAAACATGAATAAACGTTTGATTTAACAGTTAATAACTGGAGGTATTATCACGTCAGCAATGATGTCTGCATGCTTTTTCACGCCGTCAGAATTTGACATGTGAAATATTGCAGTGGCTTAAAATACCTGTTTGATATGATACTGTATGTTGTCATGCCACACCTGACAGATGGTGTGCTTGCTATGTATTGATCTGTGTTTGAGCTCTTTCCAAACACTTCCAAACATTCTATATTTCTCTGGAAATAGAGATTCACTTTGTAATGCAACCAGGTATCTCCAGCGTGTTCCACCACTTCATTAGACAACAGGTCAACTTCAGGATGTTTTTACAGGACAAAGCCAACTGCTCCAGCTACTGTTTCCAGACCTGCAGCCCCCTGATTGTTGCACCTCTGAAAGCTTATCATTACATTACATGTTACGTGTTAGACGCTTTTATCCAAAGCCACTTACATGTTATGTTTGTTTACCTCTTAATGTTTCATTAACCGTACAGTGTACTGTTTTAATGCAGATATTGTGTTTTTTTAGTATTACTTCAGTACAGGGAATATATCGCAGTCATTTAGATTGGATTTGTCACATTTTAGTTTCAGGTTTAAGGGATTGTTTTCATATTAATGTGTTTAAACCTTACAAACTTAACAAATTTGAATATAATTAACATTCTCTAGATGCACTGAAAATGTCAACAAGTGTGGGATTATTTATCAAACACTTTTTATATTAAGGGTTATGGTCTGGTTAAATATGTCCTGTTTATTTGTAAATAAGCCACATGAAGAGCCTTCCCAACGTGAGCTCCCTTCTGATTGGACGTTCGTCGATACGCTCGCTGATGGCCAATCAGAGAGCAGCTGGTGGATAAATTGATAGATATAAAGAAATTCGTTCCGAACGAACACAAACATTATTTAACAATAACAGCCACTCGGGGCAGTATTGCAATAGTAGTGGGCTCTAACGTGCCACTGAAGAAGAAGTAGTGACGTCAACGTCACTGTAAAATGTAAACAAACCACACAACTGAAAGAGCCAAAGAGAGTGTCAACTAGTGTTAATTTCGTCAGCTATTTCTTAATTTAGTTTTAGTCTTAGTCCTGTGTTACATTTCCTTTTTAGTTTTAGTCATATTTAGTCACCATCATCCTGTTTTTATTTAGTCAAGTTTTAGTCGACTAAAAGTCTGAGCATTTTAGTCTTATTTTAGTCAAAGAAAACTAATTATTTTAGTCTATTTTTTGTCAATGAAAACTGTTGAGTCTTTTTTAGTCATCAGATTATATAGAACATTTCAGTCAAACTAGTCTAACCAAAACCAATACTTTGTCATTTTAGTATATATAAATAAATAAGATTATATCTTGCCCTTATTTGATGAAAATCTCAGGTTGAATGATTGAGAAGCTTTGCAGAGTATCTGGTCAGGTTTGTGGTGTTTTTACCAGCTGTGTTTTGGCCACATTGCTTCCCTTCTGATGAAACAATGCATTCGCTTTTTTTCTCCGCCTCATTGTAGCGAAAATGGGCCCAAATATCACATTGTTTCTTTCTCCCAATTAGTGGTGGCTTTAGACTTTTTCGTTGTCAGTCATTTTGACGGACAGGATTGTAACATTTCCGTCATTATCCATTATTACCCGTCGAGTGCACAATTTATCACTCTCTCGCGCTGACGGGGGGTATTCGGTTAACGCGAGTGCGACCACTGCTCCCAAACCCTGTTGTTGCCATTTTATTTTCTGTTGAATAAGGTTAGTTAGACCATGAGTTAGACCCGAGTCTTCCTGACAGTTCACAGTGTGCCGCTGCCCGGTGTAATTCAAATTTGCCGCCGCGCGCACCGCAGACACACACAGCTGCTGCCCAGCCGCAGCACCGAAAGTGGAACTGCTGGGAGAAAAACTGTCTATCAGAAATGTAATATTATCTTTGATAATATTTCATCTCGTCACGTAAACAGGTCTCTGTTTTTAGAGAAGAGAGGAAACCGAGGAGACGTCACTTAGTTCAGGGTTGCCAATTCTCACGCATCTGGCGTGTGACACACGCTTTCACTCTCAATCTCACGCTCTCGCGCTGCCCAAACTATTCTCACGCCAAAAACAAGAATACCGAAGACTAGAAACGGTTTTGAAAACTTTTGTCACGTAGTGATCGTCTTCACAATAGAACATCTTTGATAATGTCTCCTGGCCAATCAGAATCAAGATAACAGCGTGGTGTTGTTGCAGGAAGTCCCGACGGAGAATACTTTTGCTGTAGTACATCTCTATATACATCGATACAACATTACGTGTTGATAGAAATCAACACGTAATGAAATCAGACCCCACGGTTTGATGATTGATAGGTGTGGGCTGTCTTTCATTTTAGCACACAGAACAATGGGGGCTATCCACCCTTATCCACAATGTAAAGTCATTCACAGCCTCTTCCCTCTTCTCTCTGTGAGGAGCAGCAGGTTCAGCTTTCAGAACAAAGTAACAAAAAACTAAAATGGCATTCATTTTTTTAAAATATGTCGTGTATTAATAGATGTATTTATTTTTCTTCTCAAGAGGGTACCAGAATGTGTATTTTATGTTAGTATTTCAAAAAATCTCCTGGGGGAGAATCTCCCCAGACCCCCTGCAGGGGTTGGGCTTTCAGCATGTCAACGCTTTCACCTGTGGATACATTGCAGGATTGGCTTCAGGTCACCCTTTTTATTTACTTCAAGACAAATGTGCCTTTTTATTTCATACAGTTCAATTTGGATTGAGACAGGGAAAATAATCTAAACCTCACGCGTGGCGTTTCACTGTCAAGGGGAGCGTGTAATTACATTGCAAATACTGACTTGAGTCCCACCACTGTATGGGCCCTACCATAGATTACCCAACAAAAATACTCTGGAGCCGCAACTGCCGACCCGTATTGCGCATGCGCAGATCTAAGATCCAGTAGACATGATAAAAAAGTAAAAGTCTGCTGCTTATTGTTCTACTAGGCCAAAATAGAGTGCGTTAATTAATATATTTGGCAGTTTGGAGTAAGTCTGTAGATTTGTTTGTGTGTGTGTGTGTTTCATGTATAGGCCTCTCACGATAATTAATTTTGTTGGATACATTTTCCCGGAAATTATTGTCGGCACCGTCGTATGACCATTTAGACCACTGACATAATGATAATATATAATAATAATTCAAGTACATCCTTTCAAACTGCTAGTCACATCCTCATGTAAATGGAAATTTATCGAGTTCATTTTTATTTATCGTACGATAAGTCAATTAATTGCTTATCGAGACAGGCACACAATAAAACAGTGGAAACAAACATGTGTTTGACCTTCATTAGTAAATGAAACTGTGTGCCCTTTATAGTCTGTGTCCAATATTGTGTATTTGTATATATTGTATATATATATCCTATATGCTAAGGTCTCGCTGCTGACACAATAGCATTCATTTTGTGCGCATATGTGTAATTAAACCCATGATATCAAAATCTCACTCCAGCCAGGTACCCAAAGTTGGCAACCCTGACTTAGCTGCACCATCGAAGTGGATCAACATGCTACCATTAGCAGCAGCCTCATCTCTAGGGATGTTCATCACCCAGGAGAGTTTGAGGTAGACATGAAGATTGCCTCCGTGTCTTTGTGGGTAGAGAAGCGTTGTTGTGTGCCATCAACAACAACGCAGAGGGTGCACGGGTAGAGGAGAAAGTACTTCATGTTGAGTTCACGGAGCTTGCGTTTGACTGGATCGAAGCTCCGGCATCTTCTGGTAAGCTCGGGACTGAAATCGGGATATATGCTGATGTGTTTCCCGTTGTAGTCCAGAGACTTTTTCTCCCTGGCAAGACGAAAGGATTTTTACTCTGTCCTGGAAGTTCAGCAGCTCGATCATGATGGCCCCGCGGGCTGGAACGGGAGTTTTGCCTGGCAGTCGGTGAGCGGTGTGCCCTCTCAATGATCGGCAGGGCAGGGAAGGCATCTGGCCCCAGGAGCTGCGGGATGAGCCGAGACATGAAGCCTATAATGTCACTGCCTTCAGCGGACTCCTGGATTCCTACAAAGCGAAGGTTAGAACGTTGGCTCCGGTTCTCCAAGTCATCAACTTTAGACATTAGGAAGGAGTTGTCTTTCTCAAGCTGCTTGACTCGAGCAACACACTTGTGTACATTGTCCTCATTAGCCCCGACACGCTGCTCTAACAAATTGACCTGGTCTCCCAAACTAGACAGGGAATTGTGTATCCTGCTCAAGCTACTTTGAATGGGATCCATTTTTGAGTCAATGTGAGTCAGCATGTCGGTCTTGATTTGCTGAATCGCGTCCCACAAAGTTTGCAGAGACATGTTTCCCTCCATATTGCAAATGCAAAAAATACAATAATCCAGAGACCGTAGTGAGCCGCTTTACTATGTTATACAAATGTTCATGGGTTCAGATCATGTGGATCAATGATATGAGCTTTAAAGAGCTAATTTAACAGCGACAACCAGACAAGCTTGAGATGCGCTTACTCACGCTGCGACCATTTTGGATGATTGGATTTTAGCTTTGTTGCAGTGGGACCATTTTCTTAACCTGTTAAGCCCGAGAGACCCCGGTTCCGGGTCCTCCCGCAACATCTTGCAGGAAAAAGTGTTCATTTAATAAACTATGAATGTTTTATATCCATGTTACGGAAAGAAACTCATCTAACTGATATTTCATTTGTATTTAAAAAAAAACAACACAATGCTAACGCTGAGCCTCTGAATTAGCAACGAGCGAAAAATGCTAACAGATGACTGCACCGAAATTCACTCACAAAACCTTATTGTTTATCTTTGCTGCACATCCAACCCATCGTTTCACATCATGAGGGGACACAGAATCGATGGGTACCCTCATTATCACTAAATCATACGAACTCTCGGAGATAATGACAAGAACACACATCAAAACATGTGGCGCTAGGTAGCTAAAATCGGCAAAATGGCTCACCTGTGTGGTAGTCTGGTCAAAAGTGGTCTTCAATGGCATTAAAACGATAAAAACGATGCTGAAGTTAATCCATAGGTTAATCCAATGTGTCTGTGTCCCTTTGAATGATTTATGATAATCCATGAGTAATAAATCAGCTTTTCGGTTTTGAGATGTCAAACCTAGAGACAGCTTCACTCTGGAGCAAAACTGGGTGAGCGAAGACGCCATCTTTTTTTAACATGAGTGTGTGCGGGGAGATTTCCCTTCGATTCTATTGGCTCTAACGGTCAGAAAGAGATGTCACATGTCAAATCGAAGAAGGGGGGCCAGAGATAAGGAAAATCCACCCAAATGGCCCCAGAAGAGTTTTTTTTTTGCTAAATCTCTCTAAAAAGGTCATATTTCACTTGTTTTGCATCAATCTTGATACAGGGTACTTATTATATGTTGTAGTTTGGATTCCAAATGCTTTTAGTCTACCATCCCATCATTCAAGGGTGATTTTCACTATAAGTAATTATTATTTTTTGAATGGACACAATAATTTACATTTTTTTACTGTGTTCAATCTGAATTTACTTTAAAATAAAAACATCTATATTGATTCTGACACTTCTACATCATACTCACAGGTGTAACCTTGCTTTGAGAAAAAAGATTATTAATCTAACCCTTTTAGAAGAAAATATATGGTCATTTGTTCTGGGAATGTCATTTTCGAGCCTGAGACCTGAAAAACAGGCTCGGGGCTGAACAGGTTAAGAGGTTAATCACCGAAAAATGCAATTACGATAGAAATGGTCCCCTGTCAAAAGTTTCTATGGTGTACTACTTAAGCTCAAGGTCATGGCTTCTTCATTTGTTTTTTTCGAGAGGTTTTGACAATTCTTCATAATTTATTGGGTCTTTAAAAATTCAACAATTGCCTGAACAATTTATCAGATGTTATGATAGTGATTAACTACCATAATGTTCGAAGCCTTTACGCGCTTGTAAAATCTTTCGAATGGATCCATGTTTCTTAGAGATTTACAATTTAAAAAATGTTACACATTGCTGAGTTGCATCTTAAATTAATATTAATATTTCCAACTCTTACATGATGTATACCGCTTTTATGTGGCGTTTACTATTTACTCTTTTATATCCTCTATACCCTGCCCTTCTAAAAACAGAGAATAGTAAGGTGTAAAAGGTTTTATGTTTTCAAAGTCTCTGTTAACTAACTCAAACTCTGTTTTCTGTCCCACAGACTGAAGAGCGCAGCAGACGATGCTCTAAAACACCAAAGAAGTGTCTTGTTTTCCTCTGCAAAGACCCAAGTTCTCAGGATGTTGTTCAGGAAACAAAAAGAGGATATACATTTTGGTTTTTGATGTCAGCATGGAGAACATCGATGAATACATCTGGCAGCGCCGCATCAACCACGGGGTTCGGCTGCAGAACGGCACCGTCCCATTCCCAGAGTCAGTGAAGGCTGGTTTGGACTTCAATGCAGCGTTGGAAAGGAAGGACAAGTTGGATCCGAGGCTGCTCACAAACGCTGTGATGCTGGAGCTTTGCGCATTTGCAAGAACTGTGACGCAGTCCAAGATCTATTTCTTGTTTGAAATGCTGGACTTCAACTTTGACCTCGGCGTAGACTTGGACAATGATCAGCAGTACTATGAGTACGCGAGGCGTGCTCATAATAAAATAAAGGGAGTGAAGGATAGAATCATGACGAAAACTCATCAAAGACATAAAGATAAATTCTCGCTACCAGACATAAGCTTTTTAGTCAAGATCACTGCAAATGAGCAGCCCGGACACTACTACCCTAAAAGAAACAAAATGGTTGATACTTCGATACTTACTGATGGCAGCAGGAAGACAGCAGAACCTCAGAAGACGGAGATCAGTGAAGTCACGTCAATGATGAAGAGACCAGGAGGACTACGAGTCAAGGCTAGATCTTACCCATACTGTGAAGACCTCGGTGTGTCTCTGTTTGTACGACCAGAAGATGAACCCAAAGACAAACTCGACCCAAATCCACTAACCAACGGTGTGATGTTTGAACTGCTCAACTTTTCGCGAGTTCTTTGCGGAACGCTCAACGGGATAGTTAACGACTTGATTAAGCGAAATTTCGGCACAAAGTTGAATAGCACATTTTACAGTTTGCAACTACCCAAACTGTTGAGGAGGAAGAACGCCTGCTTCAGAACCAACGATAGCGAGGCTTTCCAAAAGGAGACTTATGAAATCAAGACAGGAAGGAAGCGAAAATCCCCAGATTACCATAACTTGGAAGAGCTTGTGGCAAGTAAGCGAAGGGAAACACTGAGACTTGATGATGTTAACGCTGATGTTTGTCCGGATAGTGACCTGTCTTACCGGTGCCCGGTTGACTGTGATACGGAAATGCAGTTGGAGTCGGAGGCAGCATCGGAACAAATGGTGTCTGATGGTTGTTCATCAGAAGCCATTTTTTCTCTGGATGTAAAGCAGGAAGAAGAGGAAGTTTTTGTCTTTCAAGTGAAGCCTCCAACTTATAACTTCAACCCTGTTTTGCCTAAGATTCTTCCAAAACACACAACTCTGAAAGCAGTCTCAGATCTGTATATTGAAGAAGAAAATGAGGACACGAAAGTTAAAACTCACAAACAAAAGCTGTGGATGAGGAGGGCTCCTCGCTCAAAACAAATCCTGGAGTCTAGCAGAGTAAACGACAAGTTTGCCAGCAGCAGAGAGATAGGTTTAGACTTTAACGTGGGCTCGTGTAACAAGAAGAGCCTGGATCTACAACTATTCACCAACAACACGTTGTGGGAGGTTTATAAATTCGGTAAAATTATGTCAAAGACTGTACGAGGTTTCTTTTTGGTAGTTCTGGACATGAACTTTAACCTGGTCATCCTAGATCATTATCATGAGCACAACCTTTTAAGTTATCTGATGTCTAAAGAGAAGTTCCTGCAGAACCACCCTGACAGGCAGAACACTCAGTTTCTGAACAGTCTCTTTCAGTTCCTGGAAGTTTACAACATGGTTGATGTGACCAGCGTTTTTCAAACTGGACCAGAAGATGAGACGCTGCAGGAGACAAGCTTGGATTCGAACCGGGTGGAAGATATGGATCCACATCCGTTTTGTAAACAGTTAGGCCTCAACCTTTGGTCCACAGACGCACGCCCGGCAGGCCAGAAGATGGATTTGGAGGCCCTAACCAACGGAGCCGTGATTGAAATATTCATGTTTGTCAGAGAGTTGTGTAGCTCGCCCCACAGGATAGTCTACGACATTATGGAGAACAACTTTGATCTTGATCTGCAAAGCAGAGAAACCATGCAGGTGATCCAGAGATGGTACGGCACACAGAAAATAATGAGCATCACGTCAAAGGGTTTAGTTACCTGGAAGAACGACCTCGTCCCATTGAGTAGACAGAGCCAGAGCCAGAGCCAGAGCCAGAGCCAGAGCCAGAGCCAGAGCCAGAGCCAGAGCCAGAGCCAGAGCCAGAGCCAGAGCCAGAGCCAGAGCCAGAGCCAGAGCCAGAGCCAGAGCCAGAGCCAGAGCCAGAGCCAGAGCCAGAGCCAGAGCCAGAGCCAGAGCCAGAGCCAGAGGCCAGAGCCAGAGCCAGAGCCAGAGCCAGAGCCAGAGCCAGAGCCAGAGCCAGAGCCAGAGCCAGAGCCAGAGCCAGAGCCAGAGCCAGAGCCAGAGCCAGAGCCAGAGCCAGAGCCAGAGCCAGAGCCAGAGCCAGAGCCAGAGCCAGAGCCAGAGCCAGAGCCAGAGCCAGAGCCAGAGCCAGAGCCAGAGCCAGAGCCAGAGCCAGAGCCAGAGCCAGAGCCAGAGCCAGAGCCAGAGCCAGAGCCAGAGCCAGAGCCAGAGCCAGAGCCAGAGCCAGAGCCAGAGCCAGAGCCAGAGCCAGAGCCAGAGCCAGAGCCAAGGGCCAGAGCCAGAGCCAGAGCCAGAGCCAGAGCAGAGCAGAGCCAGAGCCAGAGCCAGAGCCAGAGCCAGAGCCAGAGCCAGAGCCAGAGCCAGAGCCAGAGCCAGAGCCAGAGCCAGAGCCAGAGCCAGAGCCAGAGCCAGAGCCAGAGCCAGAGCCAGAGCCAGAGCCAGAGCCAGAGCCAGAGCCAGGATTCAGAAGATGTGAAGCCAAAAAGGGAGGCTTCAAATGGAGGTTTTGAGAAAAAGTTCCTCAGCTATCACATCTGTGAAGAAATAGGTTACGACCTAAACATCCGATTGCAACAAGGACCCAAAACAAAACTCGACTTGCATTTGCTGACGAGAGGAGTCCTCTTTGAGATGCACCAGTATGTGAGACAAAACTGCAACCGGTACATTCCTGCTCTGTACGAGATTCTGGAGTACAACTTCGACCTGAGCTCGCAGAACCATCGGAAAGTAGAGTTCGCCTGGTCCATCGCCTCTCAGGTCATCGCAATAGCGGGTAAACATGGCCGAAAGGGAGACTATCTGAACAAAGTGATCGAGTTGCCTGTTGAGATCACAGAATCTTCGCAGTCCGTCTGCAAAGAAGAGCCCAAAGACGAATTCATCGAAGTAGACCTAAACGATGACGATGACATCGTGTTTGTCCGAGAACTGATGCCTGTAGACCAGGGGTGCCCAACCAGTCGATCGCGGTCGACCAGTCGATCGCGGGGAGATTCCCAGTCGATCGCGAGATGTGTCTAAAAATAGAACAACAATATTCTGTGTTATCGTTAATGTCCTATAACATAATCTTCCCGTGCCAGAATAATGCACTTGAACGCATCAAAGCTCTGTGATTGGCCGGCTAGACCCCATGTGTCGGGGCGTGGCTGGTCGGCAGTGGCCACTATTTCGCTGACGTTGTCCGTGTCAACAGGAGTGACAGTCCGCACACACACAAGACCGCAATTATGGCAGAAGCAAAAAAGCCCAAAATATATAATTTTCACTCCGAGTGGGAGGATGATTATTTTTGTATCTATTCCAATTCAAAGTCCATCTGTCTCATCTGCAATGCGAGCGTGGCTTTATCGAAGAAGGGTAATTTAGGAGCGGCATTTCAAAACAGTGCACAAATGCTACGAGACGGAATTCCCTCCTAATTCTGCCTTACGCTCCCAAAAGGGGAGGGGCCTGAAAGGACAGCTAAATGCACAGCTGTCGCTTTTCACCAGGCCCAACAACAAGAGCAGGGCTGCTACCAGAGCATCTTATCGTGTCAGTCACGTTCTTGAGAAACACATGAAGTCTTTCAAAGACGGCGAAGTTGTGAAAGAAGCATTCCTGGAGGCTGCGACGCGCTTTTTGGGGACAGTAAAAATAACAGTAGCATTTCAACAGGTTTTTGATATAATAAAAACTCAAGTTAGATACCGTTATTAATCAGCTGTAAGTTTTAGTTTGTTTGAACTTATTCATTATAATTATTGTACAAAATGGTATAAGAATGCAAACATTAAGATCTGTTCTGTTTAAATTGATTATAGTCTATTATCAATTCAGGTTAAGAAACTAGTGTTGCTTGCATCCTATTTTAAAGGCATTTCTTTTTATACTCTACTAAAATGCAACAAAAAAAGGGTTTGATTCTATTAATTTGGTCTTTTTTATTGCACTGTTCAGATCTGAGTTGTCTTATTAGTGAGCCTCATTTATACTTTTGTAGCAACACTATTTTTATATAATGGCAAAGAAAGGGTTCAGAGTCTTTTCTTTGTTCCTGTGTCATATGAGGCAGCACTGTTCAATGTTTCTTGAAAACATTACCCACTGTAGTGACGTGTGGAAAGTGTGGGGGTCATGAAAGGAGCATCCACGTCGCGGCCCTGGGAGTATTGACGAGATCGACAAGATCGACAAGATCAAATAGATCGACTAGATACTGCTAATCCTATCACCACTACAAGCAACAGTTACAAGCTACAAAACAGCCACAAGCTACGCTACAAGCCACAAGCTACGCTACAAGCCACAAGCTACGCTAGCCGCAAGCTAGTCTGCACAAGCTACGCTGAAAGCTGTAAGTAAGCCACAGAACACCAAGAGAAAACATCATGCCTGGAGATAGACACAAAGGACGATGCCGTAAACGAGGGACCCCCTCAAGACCGGCATTGACAGTCATATCTGTGAACATTGAAGGGTTCTCCTCTGCAAAACAAACCATCTTAGCCGACCTATGCAGCAAGCAACACTGTGACGTCCTCTGCTTGCAAGAGACGCACAGAGGGAGTGAAAACAATCGCCCCACCATACCAGGAATGGTCCTGGCCATTGAGCGACCTCACCGGCAGTACGGCAGTGCTATTTTTGTAAAAACAGGCTCAGCTATAGAAGATACAGATATGTCAGATGGCCATAATATCGAAGTCCTATCTGTTGAGCTAAGCAGTGTTGTCGTAACATCTGTCTACAAACCACCACCTGTAGACATTGTATTTCCCCAGCCAATCCCCAAAATACACGGCAAACCACAGATCGTTATCGGTGACTTCAACAGCCACAGTACCCAGTAGGGCTACCCTGAAATGAACAAGGATGGAGAAGCAGTAGAGGACTGGATGGATACTAACCAACTAAGTCTGATCCATGACCCCAAGCTACCACACTCGTTTTTCAGTGCTCGCTGGAAACGTGGCTACAACCCAGATCTCACCATGGTCACAAGTAACATCGCTGGACTGTGTAAAAAGACGGTGCTGGACCCTATTCCATCAAGCCAACACCGCCCCATTGGGATCCTAATCAATGCGGCTGTAGTCCCAACCATCGTGCCCTTTAAAAGGCGCTTCAATTACAAGAAAGCAGACTGGAAAGGTTTCACCAACGAGCTGGAAGAACATATCACAAACATAATACCAGTTAGCAAGAACTACGACCAATTTGCTAACCTGGTGCTGAAAACTGCTCGGAAACATATCCCACGAGGATGTAGAGTTGAATATATACCGGGACTTTCAAAGGACTGTGCAGGACTCTATGACAACTACGTCAGCATGTTTGAAGCAGATCCCTTCTCAGATGAAACAACTACCCAAGGCAAGAAGGTGATGGAAAGCATTGCCCAAGAGCGAAGCAAGACCTGGAATGCTCTTATAGAGTCCACAGACATGTCAAAAAACAGCAAGAAAGCATGGACACTTATTCACAAGCTACGAGGTGACCCTAAAGCAGCTCCTCAGCACCCAAAAGTTACGGCCAACCAAGTTGCCAACCATCTGCTCGAAAATGGAAAGAGTAGAACGAGAGGGAAAATGACCAAGCTGAACCGCAAGAAATACACAGAGGACCCTGCTTTTACAAGACAGCTCACTATGGAAGAGCTGGAAGGGGAATCTCTATCCTCAAACCAGGAAAGGCAATTGGACTGGATAATATCGCAACGGAACAGATCAAGCACTTCGGTCACAAGGCAAAGACGTGGCTCCTACAGCTCTACAATGAGTGCTTAACAACACACAAGCTTCCTAACATCTGGAAGAAAGCCCACATTATAGCACTGCTGAAACCTGGGAAAGAACCATCCGCTCCCAAGAACTTCAGACCAATCTCACTTTTGAGCTACACCTACAAACTCTTCGAACGTCTGATCCTCAACAGAAATGGTGCCTTTGTTGACGAACACCTCATCCCTGAACAAGCAGGTTTCCGCCCTGGCAAGTCGACAACTAGCCAAGTACTCAACCTCACCCAGTACATCGAAGACGGATATGAGGAAGGGATGGTAACTGGTGCGGTGTTTGTCGACCTCTCAGCTGCCTATGACACAGTCAACCATAGACGTCTCCTCAGTAAGATCCTGGAGACCACAAGAGACACCCGCCTGACAGAGCTGATTGAAAGCATGCTTGAAAATAGGCACTTCTTCGTTGAGCTCGGAGGAAAGAAAAGCAGGTGGTGAAGACTCAGGAATGGCCTCCCACAGGGAAGTGTGCTTGCACCACTTCTCTTTAACATCTACACCAACGACCAACCAAAAAGTGTAGACACCCGCCGCTTAATCTATGCAGACGATCTTGGCATAGGTGCACAAGCCACTGATTTCAAAACTGTGGAAGACAGACTCTCTAACGCTCTGGCAGAGCTAACACCTTACTATGAAGAGAACCACCTACGTGCAAACCCATCTAAGACACAGGTGTGTGCCTTCCACCTGAGAAACCGTGAAGCCAATCGCCAACTGAAGGTCAGCTGGTCAGGAACCTCCCTTGAACACTGTGAGCACCCAGTCTACCTAGGGGTAACCCTGGACAGATGCCTCTCTTTTAAGACCCACACTGAGAAGACCAAGTGCAAAGTGAGTGCGAGGAATAACATCATCCGCAAGCTCACCGGCACGACCTGGGGTGCAAACCCACAGACTCTGAAGTCAACCGCACTAGCCCTCTGCTACTCAGCTGCCGAGTATGCCTGCCGAGTATGCCTGCCCAGTATGGAAACGAGCTGCCCATGCCAAGAAGCTGGATCCCGCCCTCACTGCTAGCTGCCACATTATCACAGGCTGCCTGAAATCAACACCTACAGACCGTCTGTACATCCTGGCAGGCATAGCCCCACCAGAGATACGACGAGATGCAGCAAGCAAGAAAGAGCGCCAACAACAGTCTACTGACCAAAGACATCCTCTCTTTGGCCATGTGCCAGCCAAAAGCCGCCTTAAATCCAGGAAAAGTTTCCTGAAGAGCGTCCCACCCCTCGGAACACCGAGCATAAGCAGTGAAAGAGTCACTCGGTGGGAAGAAAGACTTGACAACCTCCCATCAGCAACAACAATGGAGGTAAAGGCGAGCGAGGCACTGCCCCCTGGAGCAGACACCAACTACGCAGTGTGGAAATGCCTAAACAGAATAAGATCTGGTGTTGGACGTGCAAAAGCCACTCTCGCCAAATGGGGATACCTAAATGACGGGGACGTTGTTTGTGACTGCGGCATTGAACCACAAACCATGCAACATCTCCTGATATGCCCCCTGCTGGAGCAACCCTGCACAACATCGGACTTGGCAGAGTTTAATGAGAAGGGACAGCAATGTGTTCAGCTGTGGCTGAACCACATCTAACCAAGCCCTGTAACTGACTGCCTTGTGGACACGATAAGAAGAAGAGTGACGTGTGAATAAACTCCAACTCTGTATCAACAACACTGTTGTGTAACTTCAGTTAAATACTTGTATGTGTGTAGATTAGAAAGAGGTAAGATAAAGGATCTGCAGTATTTTATGAAGTATTAATCGTACAAAGGTCAGTTTTATTCAAGTAGGAGTGTGTATTTACCTGGTAGGAGGCTGTCAGTAATGGCTACGCCTCTCTATTTGGACTGGTAGATCTCGGCAGACTGGCAACTTTAAAAGTAGCTCTCGGTTCAAAAAAGGTTGGGCACCCCTGCTGTAGACATAGACGTGATGATAGATTAACATCGCTGCTCCTGTAGTGATCAGATTGGTATTATGAGTCATGAGCCTTCTGAAATCCAAGACGATGTTTTATTTCACGTGTTCTGTCTAAAACGTATATTTACTACCACATAAGACAAAGAAAAGCAGCACATATTGACAATCGAGACATTTGCTTGGAATCATTGCAGGAAAAAATACTTTAAATGTTAATCCTGTCGCCAAGGCCATTGTTAGGAAAGGTCAAATAATCAATAATTCAAAATGTTGTAGTTTCTTCCACGCCATTCATTGGAAATATATATTTTACATTATGTTATTAGTCATACATTTATTTATGATTAAAGAAACTTGTTAATTATCAAAGAAACATTGATTTAGTGAAAAAAGCAATTTTATTAAATAAAAGTTTGGGTTTTCTAGGAATTTTTATATGTATACATCTTTCAGGTCTGCCTATATGATTGCCACCAACAACAAAAACAGGGCTCCCCGAAAGCAAATGGGTAATTCGAACACTGGTTGATTGTGTTTAGGATATACATATTTTATTCATATCTGTATTGTATAATTTTATTTTCGTATTCGGGATTGTTGGAAACGTCATTTTGATCTCTCTGTCTGTAAACACAAGCTGAGTAGGATTGACATTAAAGTTTACTTTGAATTTGAAAATATACATATATATATATTCTTTATGGACATTGTTGACTCTAAAAGTTGCCTTCTTATGTGACTGAGGCATCAAACCTCTTGGTGGTAGAACTATTGAACTAAAGCAAAATACAGTCAAGTAATCCATAATGATCCGTTTGGTCACTTTGCCTTAATCACAACATTATGAACTTTATTTATTGGCATAGTAACAAACTATAGTATGGCCTTTTATTATTTTAGTACCGTTTATAGCTTTACAGGAATGGAAGTTGATATGAAATGTTCTGTTGTCAGATTGTTATAGGAATGGTTATTGGCTCGATTACCTTCATTTCATTTCAAACCTTTATTTATCCAGGTGTATCCCATTGAGATCATTGATCTCTTTTTCAAGGGAGACCTGCTCAAGTAGGTTCCACATGAAACATAAAAACATAAACAGAACAACAAAAAGGACATCATACAGCATCATTACAGGGATTACAAAAACTATCCACATGAGCAGGTACCAACAGCTTCCGATTGAGTAGCATCCAACCGAGCTTTAAAAACATTTAGTGGCACCAGATTGCTCAGTTTCCATTTTAATTGCAGACTATTCCAAGACAGAGGAGCTGCGCATCTAAAGCTATCTTCCCTAAGACAGTCCTAGCAGTTGGCACATGTAATAAAACTACAGGATGCGATCTCAGGCAGTAGCCACTTACAATTCGCCGTGAGATCAGGGAGCAGATATAGGATGGAAGTTTCCCTAATATGGCTTTATATATAAAAATGTACCAGTGACTGAGCCTCCGTACAGTTAGTGAAAGCAAACCAGCCCTTGCATACAGGGTACAGTGATGCGTTAATGCTTTACAGTTTGTCACAAATCTCAGTGCGCTGTGATACGCAGCATCTAACTTGACCAGGCAATGGGCAGGTGCATTCATATACATCAGATCACCATAGTCCAGCACAGGTAAAAAGGTCACAGTTCACAATAATAATATCTGAGTTAATAAGTTTAAACCAACCAAATGAAAGGTTGGAACTCCAACTCACCCTTTAAATCTCTATCCCACTGTTTTTCAGTAGGAGGGAAAGTTATGGGATTAGTTTTGTATCATAAAGATAAAGCAACACTTTCTCAGAATAAAGCAAAACTATGAGTTTAAAAGAAAAAAAAACTGAGTCAAGCAAAATAAAATCAATTTCAAAAATAAAACTATAAGTCGCAAACAAATCATTTGTGTAATCATGTAAACTATAAGTATTTTTTCTTTGTTTTAACAGGTTTTTGTTTGCAGTTCTTGTTTCTTCTTTCTCAATAATCAGACTTTTGCTCTCGCTGCAGCACTCTCTTTTGCGCTCCTTCATTTTTTGTTTGAGATTCTGACACAAACCTCCCAGGTGGGCGGGACTTTCAGGGGTGCGTCCCCATTGGCTACTCAGTTTTTGAGTGACAGCCCAGTCCTCCAGCGATTGTACAGTGCAGGCAGCTGCGGCGCGGTAGCTGCCTGAGCGTGGACAGAAGACCCCCAGAAGAACCAGCATTTCAACTATTATAATACTACAAGTGAAAATATATGTAAGTATTGATCATTTGTGTTGTTTGTGCTATACGGTCTGTTTCTTTATTGTGTGAAGTGAGAAGGAAAGCTGTGTATGAAAGTTAGCTTTTGCTACCTTTAGATCTATAACAATGCAAGCTAGTAGCCTAATTCTTTCACACACAGTGACGTCACGAGCTACCCACAATGCAACGCGCGAAATACGCCATTTTCCTGGAGGTGCAAATATCCTGGAGGTGCAAATATAAACAGCTAGCTAACGTAGCCAGGCAGAGCGCACTAGGTTTTTTTTCTGAATTAACGAATGAAGAAATCGCTGCATGTCTTCGGATTACATTTCTGGACTTGAGGGGTGTGCTCTAGGTCGTTACCAGCGTAAACTAGAGCTGTGTGGGTTGTCGGATTGCCCTTACAGACTGCCTGCAGATGTATGGAAAAACGACCCTCGAAAGTGGCCTTCGGTCGATTTTGGCAGCATCTACGTCTATCTTCTGGAAACACCAGGTGAATACCCACTTGTCACAATAATATTATCATGCCATTGCATATATGTGGTATTTTAGAGTTGACTAGATATTGATTAAGGCAATAGACTATGATATTCAGTACAGGAAGCTTAGCAACACCTAGACTGTTACAGGATTTTTATTTTGGAAAGTATTTTTTTTTCTTACTTCTCACGTTTTTTTATTATATTTTATTATATCATAACTTAGTACTTTTTTCTTAACATAGGTAACATTAAGCTCTCTGTGGCTCTTTCCTGCTGTAACGATGCAAATGTCCCCTCTGTGGGACTAATACAGGTCTGTAATACAGGCCCTGGGCTGTAAACATAACCTCATCATTGGCCATTGATATAATTTGGTACTACCAGCATTGTAGCTATAGTCACTGTGTTAAGCCTTACATTGATGCTTACCAGCTGTGAAATCAAAGGTAGTATATCCTACTATGTTTGATGTTTAATTATAAGGTGACAGTGTATGTTTTACCTTTGTGTTTCAACAAGGTGTCCACACTAGAGAAGCTATGAAGAACTATAAAGCACTAGACTCCTACAAGCTGCTGGAATCTGGTTGGGTGCAGACAGTGAGGCATATGATTCCGGATGACACAACCCTTACTGTCCTGAGAGCTGACGTGACACCGTCATTCCGTGTGAATGAACCGCCTCATCATCCATGGGCAGCTGTTACCCAGCGTGGCGATGTGGTTGCTGCTCACTGTGACTGCAAAGCTGGGTATGTAGATTCCAGTATGTAGAAACTACATTTTTACTATGAACATATTCTTGTTGTATATTGTTCTTTGAAAACAATTAAATTACATAGGCATCATTGGAAATATGAAAACATTTGACCTTTGGTGGATGTCTTTCTCACAGAAAACAATGCCAGAATATTGACTTGTAGTTTGTTGAACTTTTACGTTGATTTATGTGTGTGTTTATAGGCTTGGTGAGTCATGCTCCCATATTGGAGGTCTGCTCTACAAGGTGGAGATGATCGTCAGAGTCGGCGGAGCAAGAGATCCTGCCTGCACTGATGTACTCTGCACATGGAACGAGGCGAGCATGAAAGGTGTGCAACCAGCTCGAGTGGCCGACATCAACTTCTATGGTGATAAGCCCAAAGAGAAGGTGGTTGCCAACAACGCGCCAGCTCGTCGAGCAGACCCCCAACCCGTCTCCTCTGATGAATTTGAAGACTTCCTTGTGTCCCTTCTTGCTGCCTCCAACCCAGTCATGCCAGTTGGGCTCAGCCTCTTCAGCTCGACTTCTTCAAACTTCGCCCCAAAGAAAGCTGTTGTACCCTCACAGAAAGTCCCTCCAGGGCTGCGGTCCCTTTACAGAGGTGTGGAGGGTTTCATTTCCCTTGATGAGGTGTACAGTGCCGCCACACAAACTATGAAACTTGACCACAAAGATATGGAGCATATTGGTAATGTCACCAAGCTGCAGTCCAAGTCTTTGGTGTGGTACGAGCAGAGGGCTGGTCGAATCACCTCATCCGTTTCCCACTCTGTTCTTCGCACCAGCACTACAAAGCCGTCACAGTACCTCATCAAATCCATATGTTGTGACAGGCCATCAAACTTGAAGACGACTGCAATTATGTGGGGGAACGAACATGAACAAGTTGCCAGGCAGCAGTATGCTGAGGGGGCCATCTCTTCAGTGCACAGTGATCTCAAAGTCAACAACTGTGGACTCCTCATCAAAAGGGAGCAGACTTTTCTCGCTGCCTCTCCAGATGCCACGCCCATCCCATGCTCGTGTCATGGGATGGGCATGTTGGAGATAAAGTGCCCATTTAAATTTCGTGAGATGAGTGTAGAAGAAATGAGCAAGGAGAAAGACAGTTGTCCAGACCAGAATCTCGAGCTCAAGGAGTCACACCAGTACTACACGCAAACTCAACATCAAATGTATGTGACTGGTGCAAGCTATTGCGACTTCCTTGTGTGGCTGCCCACTGGGGGTCATGTATGCACAGTTTTCCCTGACAAGGAGTACACCCTAACTTCTGTGCCTGTTTTAACAGCATTTTGGGAGGGACATATTCGCCCTGAGCTGTTGTTCAGAAAGTTGGAACTGGGTACTAAGCAAACTGAACATGGCAACAAGCAGGGTCATTGTTCGTGTGGCTCCGCAGATAATGTACCCATGCTAGAGTATGATGATGACAAATGCACACACCAATGGTTCCACTGGGCTTGCGTTGGCATTACCAAGGAGCCTAGGTCCAAAACGTGGTACTGCGACAATTGCAAGTCGAGCAACACCAAGAGAAAGCGACAAAGGAGACAGTGAACGTTTCCCTCTCAGTGTGGACTTGTAGTTCATTGTATTTGTATGTTGATTTATGTATAGGCAGGCACATGGGGTTTTACATAGGCTCAGGTATTGTTGTGAACAATTGTATGCAAAGGGAGTAATCTTGCCATTAATGTATACTAACATGTACTATGTAGTATGTGTAGTATGTCCAATTCTGCCATGTTTGGAGTTGCCCGAAATTAATGTTTATATCCGAGAAGGATTATTAATTAATTAATTAATTAATTAATATTAATGATTAATAAAGGCTTTTCTTGTAATTCTGCTCGTATGTGATCTCATATAGTGGATCATTGTAGTCCTTCATAGGCCCAGATGAAATTACAATTGAAACGATATTGTTGGCAACATGTATTCTTTATGGAACACAAGCAAATCCATGAAACTCTTATACAAAGACACCAGGTCAATATTTGAACAAAAGAAATAATACAGAAAATATGGATGGAATCCTAGGTAAAGTATCACAGAATCAACATACAAAATAGGGCTGTGCAATTAATCGTATTTTAATCGCAATTACGATTTTGGCCTGCCACAATTACGAAAACAACATAATGGAAAAAATAAATAAAAATGAGGGAGCGCAAAAGAGAAGAGCTGCAGCGAGAGCAAAAGTCAGATCATTGAGAAAGAAGAAGGAACTGCAAACAAAAACCTGTGTTAAAACAAAGAAAAAATACTTATAGTTTACATGATCACACAAATGATTTGTTTGCAGCTTATAGTTCTATTTTTGAAATTTATTTTATTTTGCTTGACTTAGTTTTTTTTTCTTTTAAACTCATAGTTTTGCTTTATTCTGAGAAAGTGTTGCTTTATCTTTATGATACAAAACTAATCCCATACAGTTGAGGGTTCACAAAGTAGAATGAAGTCACAGAGACACAGCGCGGTCTCTGTCACTACCCGATCCGTACTGCGCATGTGCGAGATGGTCCGCCATATTGGAGAACTCCGGACGGCAACCCAAGTAGGACACTTGACACAGTGGCTTTTGGCAAAGCTCAAAAAGAAAACTCGAGAGGGATGAGTTATTGTTATTACAACGTGACTTCACTATTATTTAACAACTCTTTTTATGGGGTTCTTTTATTTGGGGTTAAGTACATTGTCAGAATACGTTTATTTAACTGACTGTACTACACTTATCTATGTCTTCTGTTACTGTATTAAAATCACCACCTAATTTTATAACCCACTGTTAATAGCTCTCTAAGTTTTCTGAATAATTGTAACTTATTTTTTGCCTCAGGGGCAGTATAAATATGAATAAGTCGATATTTTTCATTTTTATAAAAACAATCCACCATAAGCAGCCTTCCTGGGATTATGTCCCTTCTTCTAATAATAGTGATGTCTTTTTCTTTGAAGAAAATGCCAACTCCGTCAGCTCTACTCTCTCCGATGGATATAATACTTTTGCCTTTATGCCACCGTTTACACACATCATCAACATCACTGGTGGTATTCAGTCTATGTTCCTGCGTAAGGAAGTCATAATTAGTGTCTAATAAATATTACATTGTCCTCTCTCGAAAGTCTTTAGACTGAACACCACGTACATTCCAGGTAGCGACATTTAAGAAGCTCATATTGGTTTATAAAATGAATCACTATGATGTATCTACATTTGCCCGTTTTTCATTTTGGTTCAAGTTTCTACTTGCAGGTCTCTTTTTTGAGACCTCAGACGGGGCTTCCCCCTGAGTCTCACTCGGGGGTTCTGGAAATTCCGGAGTTGGTGAAAAAGACCCCGAGATGCTCTCAGGGGGCGAGTAGAGGGGCATGCTGACTCGCTGACCAGCTGTAAAGCTGTCAGGGCTGGAGTCAGATCCTGGGCTTTCGCTCACACTCTCATAATATTTCTCATCTTCAATCTCACTCTCAGAGCTGTACTCGCTCTCTACATCACTATCAATAGTTAATCTACCCTCACCTGACTGGGATGGAGAATTGTCTTCAGGAGTTGAAGGCTGTTGATCTTCAGGGAGAGGGAGATCCTTGCTGGCAGGACGACGACCAGGCTGCTGCTGGGCTGCTGGGTGAGGACCAGGACGACGATCAGGCTGCTGTTGGGCTGCTGGGTGAGGACCAGGACCAGGCTGCTGATGTTGATCAGAAGGAGGACCAGGCTGCTGCTGGGCTGCTGGGTGAGAACCAGGCCGACGATCAGGCTGCTGCTGGGCTGCTGGGTGTGGACCAGGACCAGGACCAGGCTGCTGCTGGGCTGAAGAACGAGGACCAGGCCGCTGCTGGGCTGAAGGATCAGGACCAGGCTGCTGCTGGGCTGAAGGACGAGGACCAGGCTGCTGCTGGGCTGAAGGACGAGGACCAGGCTGCTGCTGGGCTGAAGAACTAGGACCAGGCTGCTGCTGGGCTGAAGGACGAGGACCAGGCTGCTGCTGGGCTGCTGGGTGAGGACCAGGACGAGGACCAGGCTGCTGCTGGACTGAAGGACGAGGACCAGGCTGCTGCTGGACTGAAGGACGAGGACCAGGCTGCTGCTGGGCTGAAGGACGAGGACCAGGCTGCTGCTGGGCTGAAGGACGAGGACCAGGCTTCTGCTGGGCTGAAGGACGGGGCTGCTGCTGGGTGACTGAAGGAGGACCAAGCTGCTGCTGCTGGGTGGCTGGAGTGAGTCCAGGACCAGATTTCTGCTGGGCTACAGGACGAGGACCAGGGCCAGGCTGCTGCTGGGCTGCAGGACGAGGACCAGGGCCAGGCTACTGCTGGGCTGCAGGACGAGGACCAGGGCCAGGCTGCTGCTGGGCTGCTGCTGCTGGGTGGCTGAAGGAGGACCAGGCTGCTGCTGGGCTGCAGGACGAGGACCAGGGCCAGGCTGCTGCTGGGCTGCTGCTGCTGGGTGGCTGAAGGAGGACCAGGCTGCTGCTGGGTTCTTGCCTTGTTTACATAAGAATATGCGCAGTTGAAGAAGGTGTGCCCAATCTTTCCACACAGGTTGCAGAGACTGTCTGAATTGCAATCTTTAGCCTTGTGGTCCAGTTCATTGCATCTCCAACATTTCACTGTGGTGCATTTTCTGACCTGATGGTCAGCTGAGTTGCAGATGAAACAGGTGACGGGTTGCCCTGGATAAATTATTCTCCCATTATAGGGGCCGAGAGATATCGAATTTGGGAGATTTTGGATCTCACCATCACAGTTTCTGTTCCTCTTCATTTTGTATTTTCTCACTCCATACCATATCCCAAATGTATCTATTGGTTTGTATTTGCTGATTATATCTCCATATCTCTTCAAATAGGTCTCAACATCATGGTCTGGAATACGGCCAGTCCAGAATTGAACAATGATGTTTGAGATATCCATTTGAATATCTCTCTGAAGAACCAGCAACCTCTCTGAAGAACCAGCACCTTACCGTGGTAGAGAGGTTTGTGTGCCCTGATGAACCTGGGGGCTGTGTTGTCTGGAACCTTGTGTTCCTGGTGGTTTGTTACTGGACTTCTGTGCTAGTCATGGATTGGCCATAACAAACACCATGTTCGAACATAAGGATGCTCATAAGTGTACGTGGTACCAGAGCACCCTAGGCAGAAGGTCCATGATCGATTTCGTTATCGTATCATCGGACCTGAGGCCGTATGTTTTGGACACTCGGGTAAAGAGAGGGGCGGAGTTGTCAACTGATCACCATCTGGTGGTGAGTTGGGTCGAGTGGCGTGGGAAGCCTCTGCATAGACCTGGTAAGCCCAAACGTGTAATTCGGGTGAACTGGGAACGTCTGGAGGAGGCCCAAGTTCAGGAGGCCTTCAACTCACACCTCCGGCGGAGCTTTTCGGGCATTCCTGTGGAGGTTGGGGACATTGAACCAGAGTGGTCGGTGTTCAAAGCCTCTATTGCCGAAGCCGCGGCGGGGAGCTGTGGTCTCAAGGTCCTAGGTGCCTCAAGGGGCGGTAACCCTCGAACCTCCTGGTGGACACCGGTGGTCAGGGAAGCCGTCCGACTGAAGAAGGAGGCCTTCAGGGATTTGTTATCCCGGGGGACTCCCGAGGCAGTTGCAAGGTACCGACAGGCCCGAAGGGCAGCAGCCTCATCCGTGGCCGAGGCAAAGCAGCGGGTGTGGGAGAAGTTTGGAGAAGACATGGAGAAGGACTTTCGGGCGGCACTAAAGTTGTTCTGGAAAACTGTCCGACACCTCAGGAGGGGGAAGCAGGGAACCATCCAAGCTGTGTACAGTAAGGATGGGACGTTGTTGACCTCAACTGATGGAGTGTTAGGGCGTTGGAAGGAACACTTTGAGGAACTCCTGAACCCGACAACTCCGCCCTCTATGTTAGAGGCAGAGCTGGCGTATGACGGGGGATCAACACCAATCTCCCGGGGGGAGGTCACTGAGGTCGTCAAACAACTCCACAGTGGCAAAGCCCCGGGGGTGGATGAGATCCGCCCGGAAATGCTGAAGGCTCTGGGTGTTGAGGGACTGTCATGGTTGACACGTCTCATCAACGTTGCGTGGAAGTCGGAAACAGTACCGAAGGAGTGGCAGACCGGGGTGGTGGTTCCCCTTTTTAAAAAGGGGGATCAGAGGGAGTTTGACAATTACAGAGGCAGCACACTACTCAGCCTCCCCGGGAAAGTTTACTCTAAGGTACTCGAAAGGAGGGTCAGGCCGATTGTCGAACCTCAGATTAAGGAGGAACAATGCGGATTCCGTCCTGGTCGTGGAACAACGGATCAGCTTTTTACTCTCGCAAGGATCCTGGAGGGGGCCTGGGAGTACGCTTATCCGGTCTACATGTGTTTTGTAGACTTGGAGAAGGCGTATGACCGAGTTCCCAGGGAGTTACTGTGCGAGGTGCTGTGGGAGTATGGGGTGAGGGGGTCTCTACTCAGGGCCATCCAATCTCTGTACTCCCAAAGCGAGAGCTGTGTCCGGGTCCTCGGCAGTAAGTCGGACCCATTTCCAGTGAGGGTTGGCCTCCGCCAGGGCTGCGCTTTGTCACCAATCCTGTTTGTAATATACATGGATCGGATTTCGAGGCGTAGTCGTGGGGGAGGGGGTCTGCAGTTCGGTGGACTAAGGATTGCACCACTGCTTTTTGCAGATATAGCGACCAGAGAGAGGGGGGGGGCGATATATCCAGTCTCTGATAGTGTTACGTTATTACGAGAGTGCTCTGTTTGATTCTGAAATTGTATATATTTATATAAATATATGTGTGTATATATGTGTGTGTGTGTGTATGTGTGTCCCTGCATCTGTAGCCTGTTATTGTCTCATTACACCGCACTGTGAATTAATTAAAAGTAAATATATAAGTCATCATGAACACATCTGTCCATCAGACAGAGGGCTGCTGTGCCTCCTGTCATCATTAATGGACGTCTCTTTAAAATGACCGCTCAGAGGAGAGGAGTTCTCATTTCTCTAACCGCCTGCTGCTTCCCCTCCTCTCTCCTCGGCTCCCCTCCTCGACTCCTCCATTCGCATCTCCTGTGGGCGGGACTAAGTCTCTAGGATAGGAGTCGAGGAGGGGAGTTAGTTCTGTTTATCTTTCTTACAGTGCAGACGCTTTTCTGCTTGCTCCTGCCTCTGCTTACTTTTTATGCTGATTTTCCTATTCTTATTCTCTGAAAACTTCGAGCAGCGGCTCCTGGACATTAACTTATCACTGGGACAGTTAATCTTCGTAAATAGACGGAGGGTTTCAGCCATATTTCAACATTTTTACGACGACGTCAGTCTTACAGTAGCGTGGCCTAGCAACAGCTAAAGCCTGGTAGGCTACTGCATGCTATTTAGCTAGTTGGTAGCAAAATGCCTCCGTTCTCTACAGATGACTTCCACAAACTTATAGAGAAGATGGCTGTGTTGGAAATGAAAATGCAACGGTTGGAAGTTAACGTGGAAGTGAATGGACTATGTTGTGGGAATGACACCACTTTACCAGTGTTGCAAAATAATGGAAAAGGGTATGCTAACTCACAGCTAGTTAGCAGCTACAAGGATTCCAAGGAACAGGAGGGCTGTGTACCGGGTAATAAATCTACAAGTGGTAGTCCTCCCTGGAACTCTCTGGGTGCAAAGCCTAAGAGTAAATCATTTCCATGGGATTTGGGAGGACGGATAACAGGCAGAGCCCAGCATTCTGAAATCTGTGATGCGACCGGCTGGCCTGCATTGTTATCACCCAGGAAGAGCGCCTCTTCAACCCCTATTCATACTAGGAAACAGCAGTGGACAGCTGCTAAAGGGAGAATTACAAACAATCCTCCTAAACCACCAAGTGTGCCAATCCAGAACAGATACGCTCCGCTGACCGAGAGCCGGAGATCTCATTCTGATGACCCGGATAACCTGTCCTCTTCACACAGCAGGGTAAGGACCAATAGCTACTCCAAATGTAAAAGGCTAGAGGGAAAGCTAACGACTTGGCCTGAAACTCTGATTGTGGGTGACTCTGCTGTAAGAGATGTAAAAGGTCTGTGTAATAAGAACAACACCAAAGTACTCTGTTTTCCCAAGGATGTGGTCTCTGACTTGGCTGAGAAGATCCTGCATATTGGGGCTGAACATCCGACTGTGAAGAATGTGGTACTACATATTGGAACAAATGATGTTGTGAAACAACAGTCAGAAGTGCTGAAAGAAGACTTTAAATGTTTGTTGGAAACTGACAGCTCTCTAAATGCAGAGGTGTTCATCAGTGGCCCTCTACCGCCAGTCAGAAGAGGAGTGGAGAGATTCAGCAGATTGTTTGCACTGAACACCTGGCTTTCAACTGTCTGTACTGACCATTCTGTTCATTTTATTGACAATTTTAACTTTTTCTGGGACCGCAGACATCTTTTTAAGGCAAATGGAGTTTGTCTGAACAAGTCAGGAGTGAAATTGTTTATCTCAAACATATTCAACTGCCTGCGTCATCAATCTGTTCCCTCTGCCAAGGACAAGCGGCAAGAGGAATCAAAACAGGAGAAAGACACAACACATCGCGCAGAAAACCCTGAAGAAGTATCACTGCACCCGCCTGAGGAATGTTCTGATTATGGGAGACCTATGACACAAATGGAAGAGTCTCCACTGCCCGTCACCCTCCCTGTCAACGCCTTTGAGGATACTCTTCATTCATCCCCCAGCTCTCTCTACTCTCCGCTCACTCTCTCACCCTTGCCCACCCCCCTGGAGTTCAATGACTGCATGACGGCGACACGCAGGGTTGGCAGCATGTCCTTTACCCCCGCCCCTCAACGACGCCCACCAAAATCACCGAAGCAGAGATGCGCACCATCTCCCCCGTCTTCATCACCGCGCCTACGTCAACCACCTCGCCCCCCTGGTCAACCACCTCCCCTCCCTTCAAGAAAGCATCTGCAGTCTCCGAAGCCTGATAAGGATGTGTGTGTACAAAACACAACAAACTCTTACTGATATGGGCTGGGTCCAGGCTCAAGGGCGTATGGCACTCTCAACTCTTTCCAGGACATGTCGGGGCCCTGCCTGCCAGTAGCTTTGCCGATATCTGTGTTGATAGGTAATAGATTAAGAGCGGTGAATCATAGAAACAGGAAGCGCTCAAACGTTTGTGTGAGTGTATCTAATTTAGCATTGATTCCATGTCAGCCACAGCTTGTTACAAAAAACATGACTGATAGTGTGTTTAACAAACTTAAACTAGCTTTATTAAATGTCAGGTCTTTGGCAGGAAAAACATTTGTAATCAATGATTTTATCACTGAGCACAATCTCGATTTTATGTTTTTAGCGGAAACTTGGATTGAACAAAATCACAGTGCAGCTGTTCTTATCGAATCAACCCCTCCCAACTTTAGTTTTATGAGTCAGGAAAGAATGCATAAGAAAGGGGGTGGAGTTGCTATTCTGTTCAATGGTTCCCTTCAATGCAGGAAGACATCTTATGGGAACTTTGATTCTTTTGAATATGTGGCCCTTCAGCTGAAATGCTCCTCTCGAGCTCTGTTCCTAAATATCTATAGACCACCCAAATACTGTGCAAGCTTTTTTGATGACTTTACTGAACAGCTGTCTATAGTGTGTATTGACTTTGACCGTCTAGTCATTGTTGGTGATTTTAACATCCATGTTGACAACCCCCAGGACAGAGGGGCTAAAGAACTGTTTTGTGTTCTTGATAGCTATGGACTGACTCAGCATGTGACGGAGCCCACGCACAATAAGGGGCACACTCTGGACTTAATTATCTCAAAGGGTCTGAATATCTCTGAGGTTGAGGTGACTGATGTTGCACTCTCTGACCATTCCTGTGTTTTCTTTGAGAGCTCTATTTCTGTTCACAAAAATGTTCAAAAAGAGATAACCACAAAGCGATATTTAACTAAAAATACTAGGGAAATGTTTACTCAGAATATTTCTTCCACACTTGCCCCTGCTAACATCTCAGTAAATGAGCCAGTAGATCATTTTAATTCAAAAATTCAAAATGTTATAGATGCCATTGCTCCAACTAAGGTAAAGGAAGTGTCTGGCAAGAAAATATCTCCATGGAGAAAGGCCATGACCGTGAAAACAGAAAAAAGAGAATGTCGAAAAGTTGAACGCAGGTGGCGAAAAACAAAACTCCAGGTTCACTTTGAAATCTATAAAGAGAGACTTGGCCTTTATAATTTGGAATTGAAAAACGCACAACAATCGTTCTTCTCTGACATCATTACCAAAAACAACGCACATGCCTTGTTTGCTACCGTCGACAGACTAACTAACCCCCCAGTGTCAGTAGCCTCTGAATTTCTATCCACCAGGGCGTGCAATGACTTTGCCTTTTTCACTGACAACATTCAGAAAATCAGACAAGCAGTCAGTGCCTCTGCATCAGGAACAGCCAATGTGTTGTCTGTGTCCACTTAACATCAATTCAGACATCATGACACAATTCCATCAGATTAATGATAAAAACCTAGAGGACATTATACAACTTCTGAAATCCTTCTCCTGCTGCCTTGATATTATTCCAACAGGATTTTTCAAAGATGTTTTGCCTTGCATGGCCTCAGATCTACTTCATATAGTAAACAAATCTCTTCACTCAGGTATTTTTCCACAGGCCCTGAAAACTGCAGTCATTAAACCGCTCTTAAAAAAGAATAATCTAGATGCTTCAGTAATGAACAATTACAGGCCCATATCAAACCTCCCATTTCTAGGTAAAATCATTGAAAAAGTTGTTTTTCAACAGTTGAGTAATTTCTTGCATTTAAATAACTGTTTCGATGTGTTCCAGTCAGGCTTTCGTCCAAACCACAGCACTGAGACTGCTCTTGTAAAGGTCTTTAATGACATCCACTTAAACACAGACAGTGGCAGAACTTCAGTGTTAGTATTATTAGATCTCAGTGCTGCGTTTGACACTGTTGACCACAGCATATTACTAGACCGACCGGAAAACTGGGTGGGACTTTCGGAAACAGTTCTGGATTGGTTTGAATCCTACTTAAAGGACAGAAACAACTTTGTTTCTATAGGTAAATACACATCTGAGTTGACAAATATGACATGTGGGGTACCTCAAGGCTCCATCTTGGGGCCTCTTCTCTTTAACATCTACATGCTACCACTGGCTCAGATAATGAAAAACAACAAAATAAGTTACCATAGCTATGCAGATGACACACAAATGTACGTAACAATTTCACCAGGAGACTATGCTCCAATTCAAACACTGAGTAAGTGCATTGAACAAATCAATGACTGGATGTGTCAGAACTGTCTCCAATTAAACAAAGATAAAACTGAGGTAATGGTTTTTGGAGCCAAGTCAGAACGTATAAAAGTTAGCGCTGAGCTTCAGTCTGCAATGTTCAAAACAACAGATAGAGCCAGAAATCTAGGTGTAGTCATGGACTCTGACCTGAGTTTCAACAGTCACATTAAAACAGTTACTAAATCAGCTTACTATCACCTAAAGAACATATCTAGGATTAAAAGACTAATGTCACAGCAGAATTTGGAAAAACTTGTCCATGCTTTTATCTTCAGTAGACTCGACTACTGCAATGGTGTCTTCACAGGTCTCACTAAAAAATCTATCAGGAAGCTGCAGCTGATTCAGAACGCCGCTGCTCGAGTCCTCACTAACACTAAGAAAGTGGATCACATCACTCCTGTTCTGAAGTCTTTACACTGGCTTCCTGTGTGTCAAAGAACAGATTTCAAAATACTGCTGCTGGTTTATAAAGCACTGAATGGTTTAGGCTCAAAATACATTTCTGACCTCCTGCTAAATTATGAACCATCCAGATCTCTCAGGTCTTCAGGGACTGGTCAGCTTTCTGTCCCCAGAGTCAGAACTAAACATGGTAAAGCAGCGTTCAGTTATTATGCTCCAAATATCTGGAACAAACTCCCAGAAACCTGCAGGTCCGCTGCAACTCTGACTACTTTTAAATCCAGGCTGAAGACTTTTCTTTTTGTTGCTGCTTTTAATTGAACTATTCACATCTTAAACTGCACTGTAACTTTTATCCATGTATTTTTCTTTTAATGTTTATTTTATCAGCTGTTCTTTTTAATGACTGATTTTAAATGCCATTTTCTTAATGTCTTTCATTTTTTGTAAAGCACTATATAAATAAACTTGCCTTGCCTTGCCTAGAGAAATAAGAAAGGGCCCGGGGCTCCGGCACCGACGCGGTGGGCGTAGTTACCCTTCCTCAGATGCCTGTGGACACGGCCGACGGGGAACTGGAGCCCGGCCCGGGAGGAGCGGGTCTTAGCCTTGGCTCGGGCCTTTCCTCCGGTCTTCCTTTTTTTTTTTTTTTTAATGGCACAATTTTATTATACAGATTTTTATACAAAATAAAATCAACTCGTGAATTATTTCGTATTTCAACAAAAAATAAACTACCAAGCAGCATAGCCAATACTGCTATTAAAAATAGCTCCAACTTTATCAGCTTCAATACTAAGGTGATGAACAAATTGAAAAATACATAATTATAACAAATATGATTTATTAATAAATGAATACTTTTACATTTGTAGATGTTGACACTGCATAAAGTATAATAATTTGTAATATTTGTATTCTTTCTATATCCCTAATAATCTTCAAAACACTTTCTGGTTCTTTGAAGGCTCTATCCAGACTATCTTCTGGTTATTGTCTGCATCAATCCCTATTATCTCTTACAACAACAAAAGACAACATCTTGGACATAACCGCAAGACTGTAACCTCTTCACATTCTGTTGAGATTGTGAGTCAATAGCCATATCTCACATATTGCTGTTTTGAATCATTACTATGTGGATGACAGTTGAACTGGATGATGTAACATGTATGCCATCTGCTGGAAAGAAGACGTATCGCTCTGTTGGCGTCGTTTGGACAACAAAAGCAGAGTGAAGCTCTCATACTATAAACAACCTTTGAGTACAGACACCGTCCTGCAGAGAGCACACAGCCCAACAGCACGTTGTTGGTCTAACGTCATTTTACAAAACGTTTGCATTAAGACACTAAGACTAGCTGGTCCATTGTAAAGGTCAGTCCACCTTAAATGAGCAGTGGTTCATCAACAGTCAGTGGTTAACGTATACATCAGAATGACAAAAACATGAAACATATTGTCCACAGACAGATTTCTCTCACGTGTGAACTGTCATAAGACTTATTCATTGTCCTCTCCATCGGCTTCTGTTTCCATGTGTTCAGCTGAGCTGCTGATTGGAGGCTCTGCCTCTCCGTTATTTTCATTAAGCTGTGAGGACTGACGACCAACACACTTGTGCCTTTTGAAAAGATTACGCCATTTAAATCTTTTGTCACAAACATTGCAGCTGTATATTTCCTCTCCTGTGTGGACTCTCATGTGTTCCTTTAAATTTCCACTGTGTGAAAAAGCTTTCTCACAAACTGAGCATTTGAATGCTTTCTCTCCTGTGTGGACTGTCATGTGTTTCTTTAAATGTCCACTCTGTGAAAAAGCTTTCTCACAAACTGAGCATTTGAATGCTTTCTCTCCTGTGTGGACTCTCATGTGTTTCTTTAAATTTTCACTATGTGAAAAAGCTTTCTCACAAACTGAGCATTTGAATGCCTTCTCTCCTGTGTGGACTCTCATGTGTTTCTTTAAATGTTCCACTCTGTGAAAAAGCTTTCTTACAAACTGAGCATTTGAATGCTTTCTCTCCTGTGTGGACTCTCGTGTGTTTCTTTAAATTTCCACTATGTGAAAAAGCTTTCTCACAGACTGAGCAGCGAAAGGGTTTCTCTCCTGTGTGGATTCTCATGTGTTGATCTAGTTTTTTTCTATATCTAAAAGCTTTCTGACAGACTGAGCAGCTGAATGGGTTCTTTCCAGCACTACGTCGGGGATCACCGACAGATTCTTGACTATTTTTCAGTGAGTTTGAGCCTGAGGCAGGTTCTCTGGTCTCCTTCCAATCAGCACTGTCTTCAGTGTCAGGTTCAGAAGAGTCATCAGTGTCTTCAGAAGAGTCTCCAGTGTGGTCCTCAGTCTTTGGTTGTAAACTGCTCTCTGGATCTGAGTTCCTGGCTGGTTCTGGTCCTCGGCAGTCCTCTCCATCAGCTTCTTTTTCCATGTGATCAGTTTGTCTTTGATGAGGCTGAGAGGACTGAGGTTTCTCTTCATCATCTTCACTCTTCACAGGGTCAGGAGTGAAAGTGGACTTGGTGATATCAGCCTCCTCCAGCTCCTGAAGCTGCTCTCCCTCCTGTTCCTGCTTAATGTGTGGGGGGGGCTCTGGGTCCTCCTGGTCCAGACTGGTGCTCCCCTCCTGCTGGTCAGGGAGAGGCTCTTCTTTAACCACCACCAGCTGCTGGACATCTGCTCTGTGTATCCGAAGCTGAGGCTGTAAAACAGCGTCCAGTAGTTTCTGGAGTCTCTCGTTCTCCTCTTTGGAAAGAGACAGCTCCTCCTCGAGCTCTGCTATCGTTTGTTCAAACAGAGCAAATATCTCTTCATTAGCAGCAGTGAGTCGCTGCTTCTTCAACGACAGCAGCATCTGGACTTTACTCATGTTTCCTAGATCACCTTTCCCTGCAGACTCCGTTAAACTGTCAATCTGACTAGTGTTGCTAACGTGTTTCCAGCTAGCATGCTAAGCTAGCTCCTATAGTCCGAGGTAAACGCTCCAGAAAAAAGAGCACAGAGTCCATTCAGAGGTTTATCCAGACACACAGATGATGGATCAGTAGAGCTGGAGCTCACACACACTTTCTCAGGAACACAGAGAGAGAACCGTAGCGACGAGACGCCGCATGCAGGGCTCGAGTTATGTGTGAGCCAATGGGAGCTGAGCTCCGGTCTTGCCTCTTCCTGATATATTTGATTTCTCGGGTTTTTGCAGAGGAAAACAAGACACTTCTTTGGTGTTTTAGAGCATCGTCTGCTGCGCTTTTCAGTCTGTGGGACAGAAAACAGAGTTTGAGTTAGTTAACAGAGACTTTTAAAACCCAAAACCTTTTACACCTTAGTATTCTCTGTTCTTTGAAGGGCAGGGTATAGAGGATATACAAGAGTAAATAGTATACGCCACATAAAAGGGGTATACATCATGTAAGAGTTGAGCAGGCATCCTCAAACTACAGACTCCGGTCCGGATCCGGATCGAACCACCAATCAATCAATCAATCAATCAATCAATCAATCAATCAATCAATCAATCAATCAATCAATCAATCAATCAATCAATCAATCAATGTTTATTTATATAGCCCAATATCACAAATGTTACATTTGTCTCAGTGGACTTTACAGTTTGTACAAAATATCAGTATGACAATACGACACCCTCTGTCCTTAGACCCTCACATCGTACAAGGAAAAACTTCCGAAGAAAACCCACAGTTTAAAGGGAAAAATGGGAGAAACCTCAGGGAGAGCAACAGAGGAGGGATCCCTCTCCCAGGACGGACAGACGTTCAATAGATGCCGTGTGTAAATTGAAAAGATAATACATTTGCAACATAGGTAGTCCAAATGTTTGGAAATACATGTGTGTATAATAGGAAGATGAATCCACGAGGATATCCATCCAGGACCTATGATCCAGGACCACAGCCACGACTCAAGATCCAGGGCTCGCGATCCAGGACAGAGGAGCGCAGGATCATCCATGACTCCGGATCCCGGCGTATATAGACACCAAAAGGAAAGAAATTTGGGGAAGCTGGGTTAATCGGAACATGAGAGTACACAGGTATAGACAGAGAGAAGGAAGAAGTAAGATGTCTCCCGACAAACTAAGCCTATATCAGCAAAACTAGGGGCTGAATCTAATCAGCCCTAACTATAAGCTTTATCAAAAAGGAAGGTCTTAAGCGCACTCTTAAAAACGGATAGGGTGTCTGCCGCCCGAACACAAACTGGAAGCTGATTCCACAAATGTGGAGCTTGATAAGAAAAGGCTCTGGCTCCCATTGTACTTTTAGAGACTCTAGGAACAACCAACAACCCTGCATTCTTGGAACGCAATGCCCTAGTAGGAAAGTAGGGTATAATGAATTCTTTAAGGTAAGATGGCGCCTGCCCATTAAGGGCTTTGTAGGCGAGAAGAAGAATTTTAAATTCTATCCTGTGTTCTATAGGGAGCCAGTGTAAGGCAGCCAGAACAGGAGTAATGTGGTCCCTTTTCCTAACTCTGGTTAGTACACGAGCTGCAGCATTTTGAATCAGCTGAAGCGACTTGACTGACTTCTTGTTACACCCTGATAATAAAGAGTTACAATAATCCAGCCTTGAAGTAACAAATGCATGGACTAGTTTCTCTGCATCGTTTTGAGGCAAGATATGCCTAATTTTTGCAATGTTACGTAGATGGAAGTAGGCGGTCCTTGAAATTGATTTTATGTGGGCGTTAAAGGATAAATCCTGATCAAATATAACACCAAGAATCCTTACAGTCTCACTGGAGGCCAAATGAATGCCATCCATAGTTAGTATATCATTAGATAATTTGTTTCGTAGATTCTTCGGGCCAAGTACAATAACTTCAGTTTTGGTCGTGTTTAACATCAAAAAGTTTAAGGTCATCCACGTTTTTAAGTCCTTAAGGCAGTCTTGAATTTTATTTAGATGATTCATTTCATCAGGCTTGATTGATAAATATAGTTGAGTATCATCCGCATAACAATGAAAGTTTACAGAATGATTCCTTATAATATTGCCTAACGGAAGCATATATAATGTGAACAAAATAGGTCCGAGCACTGAGCCCTGTGGCACTCCATGGCTAACTTTGGTTTGCGTGGAAGATTCATCATTGACACGTACAAACTGAGAGCGTTCAGATAGATAGGACCTAAACCAGCCTAAAGCAGTTTTTGTATGCCAACTAAGTGCTCTAGTCTTTGCAATAAGATATCATGGTCGATAGTATCAAATGCAGCACTGAGATCGAGCAAAACAAGAATAGAGACACGTCCCTTGTCAGAGGCTATTAGAATGTCATTTGTAACTTTAACCAGAGCTGTCTCTGTGCTATGATGTGTTCTAAAGCCAGACTGAAAATCTTCAAATAAATCATTGTTTTTTAAGTAATCACACAACTGTTTTGCGACCGCTTTCTCAAGAATTTTTGAGAGGAACGGAAGATTGGAAATAGGTCTATAATTGGCTAAAACCTCTGGATCGAGGTTGTGCTTTTTAAGAAGCGGTTTTATCACTGCTACTTTGAATGATTGTGGAACATAGCCTGATAATAAAGACATATTCATAATATTTAATAAAGAAGTGCTAATTAATGGAAAAACTTCCTTCAACAGCTTAGTTGGAATTGGGTCTAACATACACGTTGATGGTTTAGAAGAGAGAATCATTGAATTTAATTGTTCAAGGTTTATGGCTGAAAAGCATTCTAGTTTACTATCTAGTGTAATATTAGAACTTACGTTTCCGGGAGCTGTTGATAACACTATACTGGTCAAAGGCAAGAGGTCATTCATTTTGTTTCTAAGAGTAACAATTTTATCGTTAAAAAAGCACATAAAATCATTACTACTGAGTGCTATGGGAATAGAAGGCTCAATCGAGCTGTGGCTTTCTGTCAGCCTGGCTACAGGGCTGAAAATAAATCTTGCATTATTCTTATTCTCATCTATTAATGAAGAGTAGTAGGCTGCTCTCGCTTTACGCAGTGCTTTCTTATATTCATTGAGAGTAATATGCCAAATTAAACGAGATTCTTCAAGTTTAGTGGAACGCCATATCCTTTCAAGTTGTCTCGACTTTTGCTTTATTTTGCGGGTTTCGGCACCACCACTGTCTCCGGACTCTGAGCAAATTATACTTTTCATATGTATTATCTCTCTGTATTATATGTGAGACATCGCCACAACGCATTCGCAACGAGTCAAAATTATCCGCTATGTCCATTGCAAACAGCGCTCTGCATGTCTGACTGTTCCACTGTGTTCCACCTGTGTGTGTCAACGCTTTGGTCCAATCACATTCAGCATCCAGTCAGCGTTTTTTTCCCCCAAGCAATCTGCGAATCAGAGGCACAGTAGGGCGGGTCTTCGCGGAATGCGGGTGGAAAAAATGTGTGTGTCTCTTTCAACCTGTCTAAGTCAGAGCGAGAATTAAAAAAAAAAAAATTCAGAGCGAGAGTTAACAGCTCATCTAGTTCCATCTGTACTGTAGCTAGTAGCCTAGTTTCACCTACCGGGGTGGCAACTGACACCCTAAAAATAGGCCTTGCCACCCCAGCTGCCACCCCAGTTGGCAGCTTTGTTTTGAAAGAAAAGTTGTGGCTCATCGGACATTTATGAGAGAAAGTCTCTAATGTCCGAGTGCAAGTGAATGCAGCACAAGATGCACGTCATGTAACCCCTCCCCCGGTCCTGGCGCGAACGTGGACATACGATTGGCGGCTATTTCATTTTGAACTGGTCGGCGCAAAACGAGAAGCATTTCGGACCCAAGCACTGAAGGAATGAGGTATTTGCGGTCTACACTGACAGAGAAGAGACAGTCAGTTTGGCCGTACTCAGCATTGAATCAAAATGCACTAAAGCTGTTGATCTGTTGATCTGTTTGTGAGGCGTTTTGCTGAACAAAATGGTAATCGCCGCATTCAGCTGTAATAGACATGTCAACTTGATGCTCTGCTCACGGATGAGCATACACAACTATTAAGATGATGACCTTACGTGTGTAAATATATATTTTTCTTTGAGGGGGTCTGCCCCCAAAAAACTGTTTTAAGTCCTGAGAAAGTCAAATAAGACGGTGCGTAAAACTACACTGCCCAGCCAAAAAAAAGTAACCACTTTGATTTAACTAGGCCAGTAGGTAAGGACATTCCACTGGATAATAACTGAAGTATAAAATAATGCATGACTGAATTGATGGAGACCATGATGAAGGCAAACAAAAAGAGGAAATAACAGGTAAAATCAAGCAAATCCCCCTCTCAGATTCCACAGCAACCAGAAGAACAGAAATACTGGCTGGTGATTTGATTCATCAGCTTTGTGATGGAATAAAAAATGCACAGTGCATTTCCTTAGCTGTGGGTGAGTCCACTGACACCACTGACAATGCTCAGTTGCTGGTGTTTGTGAGTTTTTATGATGAGGCAAAGGGGGAGTTTGTTGAAGATGTGTTGGGCCTGACGAACCTCAGTGGACACACAAGGGGGCAAGACATTTATAAAGCAATAATGGGAATGCTGAATGAAAGAGGGTGCAGCTGCCTTTATTCATAACTGTGCAGCTCTTACACTGCGACTCTGAGGGGTCAAGCACAGACACAATAACAATGAAAACTGCTGCATACAGATTATTTTTGTTTTTGCAACCTCGTGTTAAGAATCTTGTTGCAATTGTTTAAAAGTTTGAATGACCGTAATAAACGGACCTTTGTCTTATTGAAACATTTATTTTGGACCTTTAAGATTTGTATTTGAGTACCCCTGGTATAGAGGATATAAAAGAGTAAATAGTATATGCCACATAAAAGGGGTATACATCATGTAAGAGTAGGAAATATTAATATTAATTTAAGATGCAACTCAGCAATGTGTAACATTTTTTTAATTGTAAATCTCTAAGAAACATGGATCCATTCGAAAGATTTTACAAGCGCGTAAAGGCTTCGAACATTATGCTAGTTAATTACTGTCATAAGATCTGATAAATTGTTCAGGCAATTGTTGAATTTTTAAAGACACAATAAATTATGGAGAATTGTCAAAACCTCTCGAAAAAAACAAATGAAGAAGCCATGACCTTGAGTTTAAGTAGAACACCATATAAACTTTTGACAGGGGACAATTTCTATCGTAATTGCATTTTTCGGTGATTAACCTCTTAAATCTTAACCTCTTAAGCCCCAAGCCTGTTTTTCAGGTCTCAGACTCGAAAATGACATTCCCAGAACAAATGACCATATATTTTCTTCTAAAAGGGTTAGATTAATAATCTTTTTTCTCAAAGCAAGGTTACACCTGTGAGTATGATGTAGAAGTGTCAGAATCAATATAGCTGTTTTTATTTTAAAGTAAATTCAGATTGAACACAGTAAAAACATTTTAATTATTGTGTCCGTCCAAAAAATAATAATTACTTATAGTGAAAACCACCCTTGGATGATGGTATGGTAGACTAAAAGCATTTGGAATCCAAACTACAACATACAATAAGTACCCTGTATCAAGATTGATGCAAAACAAGTGAAATATGACCTTTTTAGACAGATTCAGCACAAAAAACCCACTTCTGGGGTCATTTGGGTGGATTTTCCTTATCTCTGGCCCCCCTTCTTCGATTTTGACATGTGACATCTCTTTCTGACCGTTAGAGCCAATAGAATTGAGGGGAAATCTCCCCGCACACACTCGTGTTAAAAAAAAAGATGGCGTCTTCGCTCACCCAGTTTTGCTCCTGAGTGAAACTGTCTCTAGCTCTGACATTTCAAAACCGAAAAGCTGATTTATTGCTCATGGATTATCAGAAATCATTTCAAAGGGACACAGACACATTGGATTAACCTATGGATTAACTTCAGCATCGTTTTAATGCCATTGAAGACCACTTTTGACCAGACTACCACATAGGCAGTGGTAATGGGTCATTAGGGCCAGGTGAGGCACAACCCCACCTAGTGTCAGCATAAAATATTACAAATAATGATTACAAAAAAATACAATTTTTTTTTCTTTTTTAAAATATAAAATATATGTTAACATCATGTTTAATCATCTGATTCGTCTGTACATTGCTGTTTTAGTCTGTGTTCTTCTAATTAGTGTCTACAGTGCCGTTTTGAGCTGTTTAGAGCCATGTGGGACAAAACCCGATCCTGCCCCTCCCTCTCACTGTCTAAGTGAACGGTGACTGTAAAAACTACACTGCGCATGCTCAGAGTATTTTTCTATTTAATGTGTGTGGCAAATAAATAATGACCATAGGGGCATAGTGCTGCCATCCCCACCATACGTCATCTCACATAATTCAGAATTGATTGGCTGTAAGTACGTCACGTGTGCAGTGCTGCGAATCGTCACGTGTAGTTTGAAGAGGAGACGACAGAGCAGCATATAGCTAACATCACCAGCCATTAAAAGAAGTAAAAAACTGAAAGAAAATGAATGAAGTTGACCATTTACTGGAGCACACATTTGAGATACTTAGTCTCGGAGAGAAACTGGAGGTAAAGCGCCTCGGTGCCCACCATCCACCGGATTTCCAAATGGTCCAGACTGCGGGCAAAGTTAAACGTGGGTTTAACGCTGAGTGGTTTGCTAAAGATAAATGGCTAATGGCAAGCATCCAGAATAATTCCCTCTTTTGCTTTCCTTGCCTGCTTTTTGGTGAAGATCAAGGTACTTGGTCGAGGACAGGTTACAAGGACTTAAAGCATATTTCGGAGAGGACAATGAAGCATGAGAGCAGCAACAGTCATTTGGAAAATGCCGTAAAATTGGGATTACTTGGAAGGGTGAATGTTGCAGCTCAGATTGACAGCGCCTACAGATTGATGATCATAATAGGAAGGTGGAAGAAAACAGGTACGTGCTTGGTCGGATCATCACCTGTATTAAACTGTGTGGGAAATGTGAGACAGCACTGCGGGGCCACAACGAGTCGGCGGACTCTCTGAATCCAGGGATATTCAGGTCAATTTTCGAGACAATGTGTGAGGGCGATTCCAGGCTTTGACGGCACTACGAAGCTCAGCTTGTTTTCAAAGGGACATCAAGCACCATACAGAATGAACTCTTGGACTGCATGTATGATGTGTACAGGGAGGAAACAGCCAAGCAAGTGGACAACACATCATTTGTTGCCGTTCAGGCCGACGAGACAACCGATGTCTCCTGTAAATCGCAAATGGTGATTGTGCTGCGCAACATTATGCCTGACCTCACAGTTACAGAGCGTTTTTTGGAGTTTGTGGAAGTAAAGGACACAACTGGTGTAGGTCTCTCTAACAGCATCAAGGCTGTTCTGGAACCCCTGAAGCTGAAAGAAAAGCGAATCGCTCAGACCTATGACGGGGCGGCCGTCATGAGCGGTAACGTGCGCGGGGTACAGACGGTGATGAAGGAGACGTACCCAAACGCTCAGTTAGTTCACTGCTACGCCCACCAACTGAACCTGACCCTGCAGCAGTTCAGCAAGGATGAGCATCCTGAAGGTGGTTTTTGCAGATCTAACTGCTTTTTCCACTTTTTCTCCGGTGCTCCAAAACGTGTTGCAGCTCTTGCAGAGGCAACACAGAGACGCATACCACGGCCACCGGCTGTGAGATGGAACTTTAAAAGCAGAACTGTGAACGCGGTTTGGGAGACCCGAGAAGCACTACTTCAGTGTATGGAGCATATACGCGCAGAACCAGGATGGGATGCGGTCACCATAAGTGAGGCATACGGCCTGTCAAAGAAACTGCGGGACCGAGCATTTATGCAGCTCCTGGAGTTTTTTTCGTTGCTTATGCCAGAAGTGGATGTTTTATACAACACTCTGCAAAAACGAAGCATCGATGCACCTGGGATCAACAGCGCGCTCTGCCGTTTCAAGGAACATGTCCAGAAAATGAGGCAGCAAACTGATGCATTGGCCGCCACCGCTCATGATGGAACAGACGAGCCAGGCCGACGAGTCAGCAGCACAGCGCCGGTGATGAAGGAGGCTTGTGACACAGTCATCTCACAGGTGGAACAGAGGTTCTCACAGAGTGACCATTTGATCGCTGCAAAGCTCGTTGACAGCTCATTCTTCCCACAGCATGTCCTGTCATTTCCTACACCTGAGCTTGACTGCGCTGTGAAACTGACCTGCGTTGGTAAACAAGGAGAAGTTGAAGTCTGAGCTGACCACGCTCTACCGCCACAGTGAGCTTCACACTGGAAACACTGCCCTGTCTCTGTTGAAATCCATTCACGAGAACAACTTGGAGGATACGTTTGCTGAGACTGTTATTTTGGTCAAAATAATAGTAACAACTCCGATGACGACATCCGAGTCAGAGAGGAACTTTTCCACCCTCAAAAGGATAAAGACTTTCACTCGCAACACCATGGGACAGCCGCGACTTAACGCATTGGCCATGCTTTCAATTGAAAGCCAGTTGATCCAGCAACTACAGGACTTCATCCCCAAAGTGATAGACACATTCTGTCAGAGGAAGGACCGCCGTGCCGCTTTTCTTTTCAAGTGAGCCTTCAGCTTTGGTAAGTTCATTTATGTCATATATTTTGTTGATCTTCTGTGTTTGGCCTCTGCTGGATCGATTGATATTGTGTCCTCGGTGATGAGTGTCTGTGTTTTCCTTATATTTACAGTCTATGGTGTTTTAATGCTAAAGCATTACGGTTGTTGTTATTGTTAAGAATAGCTTTGTGATGGTGACCTTTACTCCATGTATTAAGGTGCATTACTATGACATCCCCACGCTGTGTACGTAAATGTATGCGCTCACAGTGTTGCTCCGTGTGGTCTTCAGTATGTAATTTGACACTCCCCTTCTCTCTCCTCCTCCCCCCTCTCTCTGTCCCTCCCCCTCTCTCTGTACCCCCTCCATCTCTCTCTCTCTCTTCGTCTTGCCAGGGAGAAAAAGTCTCTGGACTACAACGGGAAACACATCAGCATATATCCCGATTTCAATCCCGAGCTTACCAGAAGACGCCGGAGCTTCGATCCGGTCAAACGCAAGCTCCGTAAACTCAACATGAAGTACTTTCTCCTCTACCCGTGCACCAGAGTCCTGCACGGGTGACCCGCAAAAAAGGTGATTCGCGGGTGGTATTTTTTCAAACGCTTTTTTCCGGGTTCGGTTCTGGGTAAAACAAAGATGATGCGGGTCGGATGGCGGGTATTGCATAATAAATATATTAAAATAATAATAAATTAGTTTAATGTTTAAAATCCTCAGACCTCTCCCTCGCGGGACCGCGCATAATCATAACCTCTGCAGCGCATCAATCTGCTGCTGTGCGCGCCACATTCGAAATGGCTGAGGTGAAGCTCTCTAGCGGAGAATACAGCATTTTCAATAACACTTCCTCAAGAGCGAAATCCAACGTCTGGGAGGCTTTTTGTGTCATCCTAGATGGAGGAAATAACCAACATCCCACGCTTTCTGAGACAAATATGAAACTGCGTGTGTTAATAATTGCACGTTGCTCATAGGCTATGCGGGTTCGGGTCGGGTTGCGGATCTTGTGCCGACGGGTCGGGATGCGGAACTAATTGGCAATATGTGCGGGTAGCGGGGCGGGTTCGGTATTGCACATCGCGGGTGCGGGGCGGGAGCGGGTCTTGAAAATCAGACCCGTGCAGGACTCTGCCGTGCACCCTCTGCGTTGTTGTTGATGGCACACAACAACGCTTCTCTACCCACAAAGACGCGGAGGCAATCTTCATGTCTACCTCAAACTCTCCTGGGTGACGAACATCCCTAGAGATGAGGCTGCTGCTAATGGTAGCATGTTGATCCACTTCGATGGTGCAGCTAAGTGACTTTCTCCTCGGTTTCCTCTCTTCTCTTGTTTATAATTGTTCTCATCTTCTCTAAAAACAGAGACCTGTTTACGTGACGTGTCATGACTGCTGAGATGTTGTTGACACTAGTGTACATTTCGTTGACTAAAAAGAAATATGTTCGTCAACGACCTTTTTTTCCATGACGAAAACGAGACGATGACGAGACGGCACTGACGGCAGTAAACAATAACTGCACCGAAATCATCATGCAATATCGTTGACGAAAAATGACGAGAAGAAATATTATCAAAGATAATATTACATTTCTGATAGTCAGTTTTTCTCCCAGCAGTTCCATTTCCGGTGCTGCGGCAGGGCAGCAGCTGTGTGTCTCTGTGGTGCGCGCTGCGGTACATTTGAATTACACCGGGCAGCGGGACACTGTGAACTGTCAGGAAGACTCGGGTCTAACTCATGGTCTAACTAACCTTATTTAACAGAAAATAAAATGGCAACGACAGAGCTTGGGAGCAGTGGTCGCACTTGCGTTAACCGAATACCCCCCGGTCAGCGCGAGTGATTGATAAATTGTGCACTCGACGGGTAATAATGGATTATTGACTGACAACGAAAAAGTCTAAAGCCACCACTGCTTGGGAGAAAGAAACAATGTGATATTTGGGCCCATTTTCGCTACAATGAGGCGGAGATAAAAAGCGAATGCATTGTTTTATCAGAAGGGAAGCAATGTGGCCATAACACAGCTGATAAAAACACCACAAACCTGACCAGAAACTCTGCAAAGCTTCTCAATCATTCAACCTGAGTTTTTCATCAAATAAGGACAAGATATAATCTTATTTATTCATTAGGGCTGTCAAACGATTACAATTTTTAATCAGATTAATCACAGCTTAAAAATTAATTAATCATGATTAATCACCATTCGAACTATGTCCAAAATATGCCATTTATTTATGCATATTGTTGTGGGAATGGAAAGATAAATGAAAGAAGGCGGATATATCCATTTAACATACAGTATCTATGTTTATTATAACATTTTTCTGCGTGTCAAAATGAAAGACAACCCACACACCTATCAATCATCAAACCGTTGGGTCTTAATTCATTACGTGTTGATTTATATCAACACGTAATGAAAGTCGACAGAGAGTGGGGGGGGGGGGCGGCGGCTAGTGGAGTACTTCGTGACCACAGAGTGTGAACGTTGTGATCAGCTGTTTTAGCGCAGTTCTCCAGTGAAGGGGGGGAGTCTCCCTCCGCCGCCGGTTGGCGTAGCTTTGGCACAATTCCATTGTACAGACCGACGTTAACAGCAGCCCTGTCTGTGCACACGGAGACCGACTCTGTCATCCGGTGATCTAACCGCCTTCTGGAAAAGCTTCACAAGTACGTCGGTACGCAAATGCGCTTTGTGACACAAGTGACGGTACACATTTCAGATTACGCACATAACCTGCGTACCAGTTATGTGCACCCCTGTACTACAGCAAAAGTATTCTCCGTCGGGACTTCCTGCAACAACACCACGCCGTTATCAAAGATGTTCTATTGAGAAGACGATCACTACGTGACAAAAGTTTTCAAAACCGTGGCTACTGAAATCAATCTTACTAACTGCTGTCTGTGCAATTTACTCCGCGCGAGTTGGCAGACTTTATTTTGCTTACTTTAACATCATTTTTCATGGTGGGGCTAAGCCATTTCTTGGTATGGGTGTAGCCTACCCCAGCCATACCCTGGCGCTGCCACTGGTGGCACGTATGGGGCGGGCCATTCTGCAAATGCGTTAAAAGGAGTCACGAGGGAGGCAAAGAGGAGGCAAATCCTACTTTGATTGAGCTAAGTATCGCTGGTGTTTTTATTTTCTATTTTGTTTCATTTTATTTTGTTGTTTAGCCCCTCATGCTATAATCATGTGTATTTTCTCCATTCCTGTTCATGTGTCTTCTCGCAATTATCACTGGCCCCGTGTATCTCGTAATCGATATAACCGGCCTGCTCTCGTCTATCCCACGTGCTCCACTGAGATCCAACATCTAGTTTCAGGTGGCCTGTGGAACTGCCAGTCAGCTGTTCCTAAGGCTGACTTCATCTCTGGCTACGCCTCCCTGCAGTCTCTGGATTTCCTTGCTCTCACTGAGACCTGGATTACTCCACCCAACACATCCACCCCAGCAGCTCTCTCCACAGCATATTCCTTCTCCCATACACCCAGACCCACTGGCAGAGGAGGTGGCACTGGTCTCCTGCTCTCTCCCAAATGGAGCTTTTCCCTCTTCAAGCTACCTAACTTCACTCCTTCCACCTTTGAGTTCCATGCCGTCACAGTAACCCATCCTATACAGTTAACCATTGTTGTTCTCTACCGTCCACCAGGCGCCTTGGGGGACTTCTTGGAGGAATTAGATAATCTCCTCTCACTCATCCCTGAAACTGGTCCTCCCGCTGTACTTCTCGGAGACTTCAACCTCCAGACGGGGAAGATAGAGGAACTAACATCTCTGTTAACCGCCTTTGCTTTCTCACTGTCTCCATCCCCACCGACTCATAAAGCTGGCAATGTCCTTGATCTCATATTCTCAAGGAACTGCGCTACTTCTAACCTCTCTGTAAACCCGCTCCACACATCCGATCACTTCTTCATTTCATTCTCTCTATCCCTTTCCAAACATAACAAACCAATCTCTTCCCATCCTACACTTGTCCGCCGTAACCTTCGCTCCCTCTCCCCCTCTACCTTTGCCTCGTCGGTGCTCTCAGCCCTCCCTTCCTCTGATTCGTTCCAACTCCTGCTTCCAAACTCTGCTGCAGAAACTCTCCTCTCTACTCTCTCATCCACTCTGGACTCGCTCTGTCCTCTCACATCTCGGCAGGCTCGTCAGTCCCCTCCTGCTCCCTGGCTAAATGATGCACTGCGTGCTAATAGAACCGTCCTTAGGGCAGCAGAGCGGAAATGGCTGAAATCCAAACACCGTGACGACCTCCTAACCTATCAAGCTCTCCTCTCCTCTTTCTCTGCTTCGATCTCTCAGGCAAAAAGCACTTTCTTTCAAGATAAGATCCAATCTTCCTATTCCAATCCTAACAAACTATTTTCCATCTTCTCCACCCTCTTGGACCCTCCAAAAGCTCCTCCCCCCTCCTCACTTCTGTCAAGCGACTTTGTTACCCACTTTGAAAAAAAGGTTGATGATATTCACACTTCTTTTTCTGACTCACCTTTACTCACCGCTGGGTCACCAGACCCTCCTTTCACCAACACACTTACCTCCTTTTCCCCTCTCTCTCCAAGTGAGGTTCTTACCCTCATTACCTCTGCCCGCCCTACCACCTGTCCTCTGGACCCTATCCCTTCAAACCTCCTTCAGACTATCGCTCCTGATATTCTACCGTTTCTCACCCATTTCATCAACACTTCTGGTCACTTTCCAAACAGTCTCAAGGAGGCAAGAGTAAACCCTCTCTTAAAGAAACCCACTCTCAACCCGTCTGATGTTATAAACTACAGGCCTGTCTCTCTCCTCCCGTTCCTGTCTAAATCACTTGAACGCGCTGTCTTTAAACAACTCTCCTGTTATCTCAATCAGAACAACCTTCTGGATCCGCACCAGTCTGGTTTCAAGGCAGGTCACTCCACAGAAACTGCTCTCATTGCTGTCACTGAGGAACTGCACACTGCTAAAGCAGCATCCCTCTCCTCTGTCATCATCCTGTTGGACCTGTCTGCTGCATTCGACACGGTGAATCATCAGATCCTCCTTCGCACTCTCCAAAAACTTGGAGTTTCAGGCTCTGCACTTTCCCTCCTCACCTCATACCTGAAAGACCGTACCAACAGGGTGACTTGGAGAGGGTCTGAGTCCGACCCTTGTCAATTAACTACGGGGGTCCCTCAGGGCTCTGTTCTTGGTCGCCTCCTCTTCTCCCTGTACACAAACTCGCTCGGATCAGTCATTAGCCCGCATGGTTTTTCTTACCACTGCTACGCTGATGACACCCAATTAATTCTGTCCTTTCCCCGCTCAGAGACCCAGGTCGTCGCACGCATCTCTGCTTGTCTAGCTGACATCTCTCAGTGGATGTCTGCTCACCACCTCAAGCTCAACCTTGACAAGACTGAGCTGCTCTTCCTCCCGGGAAAAGATTGTCCCACTCGTGACCTAACAATCAACATCGGCACCTCAGTTGTCTCCCCGACTCAGACTGCAAGGAATCTGGGTGTGACCCTAGATAACAACCTGTCCTTCACTGCAAACATCGCTGCTACAACCCGTTGCTGCAGATACACGCTTTACAACATCAGGAAGATACGTCCCCAGCTGACTCAGAAAGCGACTCAGGTTCTGGTCCATGCTCTCGTCATCTCACGCCTAGACTACTGCAACTCCCTCCTGGCTGGTCTACCTGCATGTGCCATCCGACCTCTGCAGCTCATCCAGAATGCAGCGGCTCGTCTGGTCTTCAACCTTCCTAAATTCTCCCACACCACTCCGCTCCTCCGCTCCCTTCACTGGCTTCCGGTAACTGCTAGAATCCACTTCAAGACACTGGTACTTGCTTACCGTGCTGCGAATGGATCTGGCCCTTCCTACATCCAGGACATGGTTAAACCGCACACCCCAGCGCGTGCACTACGCTCTGCATCAGCCAAACGACTCGTTGCGCCCTCGCTGCGAGGGGGACCCAAGTTCCCATCGGCGAAAACACGTGGGTTTGCTGTCCTGGCTCCAAGATGGTGGAATGAGCTCCCCATTGACATCAGGACGGCAGATAGCTTGCACATCTTCCGGCGCAAACTGAAAACTCATCTCTTTCGACTCCACTTCGAGCGTTAGAACTATTAACGAAGCACTTTTATACTAATAAAGGACTGGCTTACCTAAAGCCAGTTGAGTAGCACTTGAAATGTTTGGCTCTATGAAACCTGATGTACTTTTATGATTCTGTTTTCTTCAAGGTTGTGTCTTCCTGGTCGAATGTACTTATTCTAAGTCGCTTTGGATAAAAGCGTCAGCTAAATGCAATGTAATAATAATAGTAATAAAAATGCGTTAAATATTTTAACGCAATTAATTCAAAAAATTAATTACCGCCGTTAACGCGATAATTTTGACAGCACTATTATTTATATATACTAAAATGACAAAGTATTGGTTTTGGTTAGACTAGTTTGACTGAAATGTTCTATATCATCTGATGACTAAAAAAGACTCAGTTTTCATTGACAAAAAATAGACTAAAATAATTAGTTTTCTTTGACTAAAATAAGACTAAAATGCTCAGACTTTTAGTCGACTAAAACTTGACTAAATAAAAACAGGATGAAGGTGACTAAATATGACTAAAACTAAAAAGGAAATGTAACACAGGACTAAGACTACAACTAAATTAAGAAATAGCTGACGAAATTAACACTAGTTGACATTCTCTTTTGTGTTTATTATAACAGGTGGGCACCCGCCTGGCTCTTTCAGTTGTGTGGTTTGTTTACATTTTACAGTGACGTTGACGTCCCTACTTCTTCGTCAGTGGCAGGTTAGAGCCCACTACTATTGCAATACTGCCCCGAGTGGCTGTTATTGTTAAATAATGTTTGTGTTCGTTCGGATGAATTTCTTTGAGCTATGACTTCTTTATCCTCTTCGTAATGCAGACTGAGCTCTGTGCACATACAATATATCCGATTGAAGCTGAGGTTCCACAAATTATTTAGGTATATATATCATCACTAAGTGATCCAAACTCTTGACAGGGGAAGCAAACACAGACATCACAACACGTACCTTTACGGAGCTTTTACGTGAGATCGTCTCACCGTAGCTGTCAATCTGATCAAAAGACTTGTTCAATGGCATTAAAACGAGAAAAAATGCGGCTGAATCGGTTGATCCATAGGTTGATAATGTTTCTGTGTAGTAAATGTTTTTATTTATAATCCATAATTCCATTTTAATGTAAAAATCGGAGAGTAAAAGTTAGCTGCTAATGGTAGCCACCAGAGTTATCGCAGCTTCCGGTCTTGGCTCTGCGGCAGTCTCACACACACACATTATCAAATAAGGAGTATGTGGGAGTTCCCCTCGATTCCATTGGCTCTGACGGTTAGAGAGAGCGTTATAAATCAGCAAAATCGACCAAGATAGGTCAAATCCACCCAAATGACCCCAGAAGTGTTTTTTTTTGCTAAATCACTCTTAAAAAGGTCAAATTTCACTTGTTTTGCATCAATCTTGATACAGGGTACTTATTATATGTTGTAGTTTGGATTCCTAAAGCTTTTAGTCTACCATCCCATCATTCAAGGGTGGTTTTCACTATAAGTACTTACATTGTTTTACTGTGTTCAATCTGAATTTACTTTAAAATAAAAACATCTATATTGATTCTGACACTTCTACATCCAACTCACAGGTGTAACCTTGCTTTGAGAAAAAAGATTATTAATGTAACCCTTTTAGAAGAAAATATATGGTCATTTGTTCTGAGAATGTCATATTCGAGCCTGAGACCTGAAAAACAGGCTCGGGGCTTAACAAGTTAATGGAAAACAGTCTGACCTGTTGATCCAACAAAAGGGTGTACCGCAAGGATCAACTCTGGTTCCACTTCTGTTCTCCATTTACATAAATGATTTATCTTCTTGTCTCATTAATTGTTGTACTCACCTTTATGCTGATGACACTGTCATATATACATCCAAATCAGATTTCTCACAAATTCAGATCTCTCTTCAATCGGATTTTAATATCTTACAGGACTGGCTATCACACAATAAACTACTGCTTAACAAAACAAAATCTTATAGCATGGTCTTTGGTACCAGGCAGAAGCTCAAATCCAAACCTAATGTAGTAATAACATGTAAGGATGGCACTTCTCTGCATAAAGTTGATAGCTTTAAATATCTTGGTGTATGGCTAGATTCTGAACTTTCATTTAAACTACATATAAAGCATGTAATACAAAAAGTAAATTACGGAATCAGTGTTTTACACCGCTCTCGCAATTGTTTTACGTGCAGTGTCTCAACGTATTCTTCCGATTATGGACTATTGTGATGTTGTCTACCAAAATGCACATAAATCAGATCTTGCTCCACTCAACATAGCCTACAATAGACTATGCAGATTTGTTCTTGGTTGTCCTTTTCGTACACATCACTGCACAATGTATAACCAACTTAAATGGCCTTCTTTAAATGTAAGAAGACACATGCATTGGCTCCAGCTGCTTCATTTATCTTAACTATCCCCCTTATTTAAAGCAGTATTTTGTACCCTACTCACCAAATCATTAAGTTAGACATTCTGTTCAGATGTATTTCTCTGTCCCCTCTACAAAAAAATTGATTGGCAGAAGAGCGTTCATTTTCAAAGCCCCAACAGACTGGAATATTTGACCTGCTGCTATTAGATCTCTTGCATCATTGGGTTTATTTAAACATGCATTGTTATCTCACTTTCAACTGGTCTGTACTTGTTATTAACTGATATTGATGAAACTGATTTGCTCGACTGTCTCAAATTGTAATGATTGTGTGCATTGCTTGAATTTCACTTAACAGACTGTATGTGGTTTGTCTTGTGTGTCATGTTTTGCATTTTGTCTTTTTGTTTATATATGTCTGTAAATTGTTGCTATTGTTGGGACCCCCTTGAAAACGAGATGGTGCATCTCAAGGGGTTCATCCCAATGAATACAAATGTCTATATATAAAAGGGGTCCGTTTTCTGCTAATTTTGAGGGTCTCACTTGTGTTTTTGGTTTGTCATACATACATTTATTTTAGTGCAGGGAAACGATTAACATTTGTTATTAATTGTTCTACGAAAAATTCTATAGTGAAAAAACTATTATGCACTTTTATTGTAATCGTACTGCTATATGAACACAAGTGCAGTAACATTTGGTTTTCCAAACACTTAATAATTCAAACCGTTAATGCGCCATAAAATAATTGTCAGCGTTAATTAATTAATGCTTTAATTAAGTGAGTACTTCTACTTTTAGTCAAGTACAAGATCTGAGTGCTTCTACTTTTACTCAAGTACAAGATCTGAGTCCTTCTTCCACCTCTGCTACTTGGACATGTTCTGATTTTCATTTTTGACGGTTTTCACCCGATGTAACTTGAACGCACCAAAATGGCTTCTCGGTGTAAACCATGGATGTATAATAAGAACTCTGCAAACACAACTTCTTCTCCAATAAAGGCTCAAATTCACAAAGTTAATATCATATACCCGGCGGGCTGTGCGCGAAAAATATGATAGATGGTTAGACATCGTGTCTTAATTTGAAAAGCGTGCATCATAATGTAAGCATCCTTTTAAAGCACAGCTAAGATTAAAACAGCAGCATTTACAAACTGAGGCTGAACAAGAGGACTTACCGAACAGCGGAGCACCAGCCGGATCACCGGGGGGCAATGGAGGGATCAACGGGGCATCACCGGGGTCAGAAAGTCTCCGGTTGTTCCGTTTGTTTGGCCTGAAATTCCGACGAGCCGCTGCAGCACCGTGAAACTCCACCTTAAAGGGCCGCCTTCATGGACGCGTCGGAAATGTTGCTTTTACAGTCATTTCATTTAAACTGAGGAGGTCGAAGTACTCAGATCTGCTTCTAAGGTAAAAGTAGAAGTACTCATATCTGCTTCTAAAGTAAACGTAGAAGTACTCAGATCTGCTTCTAAAGTAAACGTAGAAGTACTCAGATCATTAGCTACAGTACTCCTTGTCGATTCTACTTACTATTGTCCTCATTAGCCCCGACACGCTGCTCTAACAAATTGACCTGGTCTCCCAAACTAGACAGGGAATTGTGTATCCTGCTCAAGCTACTTTGAATGGGATCCATTTTTGAGTCAATGTGAGTCAGCATGTCGGTCTTGATTTGCTGAATCGCGTCCCACAAAGGTTGCAGAGACATGTTTCCCTCCATAGTTGCAAATGCAAAAAATACAATAATCCAGAGACTGTAGTGAGCCGCTTTACTATGTTATACAAATGTTCATGGGTTCGGATCATGTGGATCAATGATATGTCCAGAACACTGCACTGTAATGTAGCCTCTGCTGCCACCTGCTGGCCTTACTCTGCATCACAGCATGTTTCTGCTGGCAGCAAAGAGTACTTTGAAGGTCCCATGTCATGGCCATCTTTACTGATCATATTTCCATTGTTGAGGTCTACTAGAATATATTTAAATTGTGCTCACATTGGTTTCTCATCCAGCATCTCTGTATAGTATGTGTATTCACCAGGTATTCACTCTGTCAGGGTTCGAGTTATAATTTGAGCTTCATGGGGGTCTTTGCTTGCTACAAACTTAAAGATGAAAAGGTTCAACTACGCACACCACATAACACATCACCTCGGCTTGCGCAGCACACTCACAGGCATAGATTGCGAAATGATTTATTGCGCACCTTGGAGGTGAAGTGCAGGCATATTGTCATTCAAGAGAGAATACGATGCGTAGTTCTTTTGGAAAACGTGTTTTTCTTTTAGTCTATTTACCTCGTTAAAGGTGGGGTAGGTAAGTTTGAGAAACCGGCTCGATACACTTGTTGTTATATTCCATGGAATGCTCTTAACATCCCGATAGCAATTAATATCTGCAGTGCTTTGACAAAAAACCCATAAATAAATATCATCTGTGGAAGCCGTGGCGCTGTAAAAAGCACGACCAATCATCTGAGCCGGCCCGGCTAAAGTAACTGGATGGCCTACCTGCCTGTCAGCCTTCCATCTGTGCACAAACTTATCTTGTGCCCTCATTGGTCACACACGAACGCGCACATGGCGCGTTCGTGTGTGTTGGAGGAGGGGCTCCGTAAAGAAGTGACAGATTTTTTCCGGCTGTGTATTTTCAAATCCTAGCGCACTCGAGCTGGTTTCTCCAAAATGACCTACCCCACCAACACACTCTCACTCCATAATCGTCCAGGAGCGACGTTTGGTCAGTGTCCGTGGCGTGCAGTTGTGACGCTCCTAGGCTCCTTCAGCTTCATAAAGTGACGCAAATAGCTTTCAACTGATTTCAATGTATTCCCATCTGCGGCGGGATTTCACGCTCATGGAACCACGGCATTCGTTTGTGTCGGCTGCCCTTAAAGGCAATGTGAGCGTCCATTCTCATTGGATAACGGAGAATTGTACACCCGGAAGTAAGTATTCCCCTTACTGTCGATTGATTTTACAGTGATATCTGCACTACTCATCGACTAAAAAATACCAGATTATCCTTGTTAATTACACAACATTGATTGGTTTAAATTGTGTGCAATGCTTTTGTATTTTTCCCCTTCGATTCGGAGAAACACATTTTTTTTTTCGGAGTAAAGGATGGCAGAAGACACTACACTACCCAGAATCCCCAGCTATCGTTTGGACTACACCATGTGCTCTGTTTGACAAACCCTGTGATTGTCCTCAAGCTCTGTGATTGGAGAATGTGCTCCGGGGGTTACGCCGAGCCTCGAACAGCACTTGAAATGGGGTGGAACCACGGCAGACTGTCCAATACTGGATTTGAACGGGTCCACCGCGTCCGCACCTCCCCCACCCCGTCCCCAGAACTACACATGCTGGCTATTGTGTTTCGCAACATGTTCTCTATCTATGGCACGTCTCTACTGGGAGTTGTAGTTTTAAAAGACGTTTTCGTATTTCCCATAATAAGAAGTTGCCCGTATTAAACTGTGTGCAATATGCAGTGGTGTTTATTTGTAAATCATTTAGTATAATCACACAAATTCTGTGTTTTATATTTAACAATTCTGTGTTCTTTATTTATTGATTGTTCAATACCTGACAAGGTCGGAGATGAAATATCTACATACATCTTATAAGAGTATAATACATTATGTATAATATCAGTTAAAATAAGTGCTTCAACATAGTTAACATTGCTGGAGGTATGCACAAATATTGATAGATGTCTTGTAATGCACTATTGAGGAACCTGCGACCCAAGTTTTTCATTCAATGCAGAACTACACCATAGTTGTGTAGGCCTATATGATATGTCAATAAACCTTAGAAAATCTTGAAATCTTGAAAGGGATGTGCAAAATAGTCATTATATACCGTCTTTAATTAACTATTAGTAGAGAATAACGAGTAATGAATATACTTTATAGGGATCCTATTAATATCTAATAATAAAAATAATGAAATTCAATAACATGCTTTAACCGCTAGGTGCCCCTTTATATCAGGTGTGCACGTTTATGGTGTAAATACAGCCCATCTACCAATTGGATCAAATATAAAAGTCAGCCGAATTAGTGTTGATACTGCAAGGAGACGTATTGTATGAAAAGAAATGTAAGATGTTGTTTAATGGCTGATATATTTATGATCCACGTCACGTTTTCAGTTCCTCATGTTTGTCTAGAAGTCTTCTCATCAGGGCTCTATAAATACAGAACTACGGCAGATATGTAATATTTAATGCAGCCGAACCGTGTATTACAATGCCGTTATGTGATGACTTCCAAAGAGAAAAGCAAGCACACTCGGAATAAAGTGTTATTTTATTTTTTTTAAATGTTTTTAAGTCTGTTTCCGGTATTTGTTAATGACGATGTGCTGTGAGATGTGAGACTGGAATTGCACAGGCGAAAATAACGTAGGCTATCTTTAGATGCAGATTTTGTTAAACTAATATGTTTGCGCTGTGGACCAACACAATACATTGACGGGGAAGGGGGTAGCAATAAAGATAACACCATTAAACAGTTACACAACATAACAGAAATAATATCGATAGCAGCGTCCCTAGCAACCACATTGGTAACAATGAAAACGTTCTATGGACACAATTTCCAGAAGTAATCTTCGTAATAACTAGCAAACTAAAGATCATGTAGATCCACTGCACACATAATCTGAAATAACAACTCATATTTCTCGCATCAAATTACATCAAAACGCATTTTAATGGCCAAACTAACTTTAAAATAGGCATTTTCCACCGAGAATAAAACGAAGTTCGGCCATGTTTTTTTTTTCTGCAAGGAGAAATTTGAAGATCACGTGACATAGACGCCAGCCATTGGAATGAATGGTGAAAAAAAACGGGGTTTGTCAAACAGAGCACAGAGTCCTAAATGATAGCTGGGGATTCTGGGTAGTGTAGTGTCTTCTGCCATCCTTTACTCCGAAAAAATATTTGTTTCTCCGAATCGAAGGGGGAAAATACAAAAGCATTGCACACAATATAAACCAATCAATGTTGTGTAATTAACAAGGATAATCTGGTGTTTTTTAGTCGATGAGTAGTGCAGATATCACTGTAAAATCAATCGACAGTAAGGGGAATACTTACTTCCAGGTGTACAATTCTCCGTTATCCAATGAGAATGGACGCTCACATTGCCTTTAAGGGCAGCCGACACAAACGAATGCCGTGCTTCCATGAGCGTCAAATCCCGCCGCAGATGGGAATACATTGCAATCAGTTTAAAGCTATTTGCGTCCCTTTATGAAGCTGAAGGAGCCTAGGAGCGTCACAACTGCACGTCACGGACACTGACCAAATGTCGCTCCTAGACGATTATGGAGTGAGAGTGTGTTGACCCCACCTTTAAACATTGACACATGCATTATTTGTAGGGATGTGTAACGATATACCGAATATCGCGGTATCGCGGTAAATAAACGTCCCAATACCGTCGTGAGACTGACTAAATCTACCGCGATTTTGTATTTTTTTATCAATTTTTAAAAACATATTATTTATTTTAAACACTTTTTTTTGTTTTAAACCTTAATTTAACCAGATGGTCCCATTGAGATCATCGATCTCTTTTTCAAGAGAGACCTGTCCAACATGGCAGCAAGTAGGTTACAACATGAACATAAAACAACAGAACACAAAAGGACATCGTTTTTACAGGGCTACATTTACACACCTAGAGACATTGACAAGTAGCCTACCAACAGTATGTTTATATCTCTGTCAATAAGCCTCACCTTCTTGGCAACAACTGTATTGTTTTTGAAGTGGTGGAGAAACAATGCACAGTTTGACCCACTGCTGTCACCTATGGCCAAAGCATATCTCTCTGTCCCACTGAGGTGGCGTAGACTTTTTCACTGTCCGTAATTTTGACAGACAGGATCGTAAAATGTCCGTCATAATCCTTTATTACCCGTCGGGTCTGAACTGTTCACAAGAGAGCACGCTCGTGAACTGTCAACGGGGGGGCGGTATTATACCGTGTGTGCATGCACCTCGCGGGAGCGCACACAGCGTAAAGCAAAACCTCCCAGACATGTGTTGATCTGTATGGCAAAGTACGGTTTGGAAACTATATCATTTCCTTTGGGAGGGCATGCATAACACGGCATAACACCAGAGCCTCGCTGCGGGGAAACGTTGGCGCTGTTCCAAGTTTGGTCTAATCTGTCAAAATGACAGACTGCTTTCAGATTTTTCCGTCATTGATAAATAAAATATTCGGTTAACGCGACCACTGCTGTCCCAGCAACATCAGTGCCAAGCGAGAGAGTTTATTCCAGAGCAGGGGATATTGTAAATGCCCAAAAATCCCAGTTTACCTGGAAATGTGGACATTCTCATATTCCTAAAAACCTGTCTGATGATGCTGAGTGAGTGACTAGTGAGTTTGAGTTGAGTTACTTGAAAAACTAAAGTGACACTTGATTTATTTTATTGCAGGGTCTGATTATTAAATGTCCTTGTTTATTTGTGAGATGCAGTGGCACAAAGAAAATGCCTACTTTGTTTGGTAGTACTATACTGTAGGTACAAAAACACTGGTTTTCTTATTCCAGTCTGTTACCTTCACTTTGTTTTTGACACTTTAAAATACTGCTATCCTACTAAAATGCTGTACAAATCAGATGTATTATGTAATAAAGAAACATTTTCCGAGTAAAAAAATGTGTATTGGAAAAAAAATTGTTTTTCTTTATTACTCAATATCGCGATAAATACCGTAACGTGGACTTGTTATCGCGATATTATCGTACCGTGAGTTTTCGGTATCGTTACATCCCTAATTATTTGTGATTACAATAATGGATGTTGGTAATGTATTAGCGATCCCCACAGATGTATGATTGCACTGCTTTCATAGGAGCTCAGACCCCTCCTTATATGGGAGCTCAGCTCCCATTGACTCCCATATAACTCGAACCCTACTCTCTGTCCTAAACGGCTTGTTGGAGCTCCTGCCCCCCCCCCCCCCCCCCTCCCTGTGAGCCCAGTGTGCTCTGATTGGTCGGGACGTTGCGAGGCTCGTTGCTGCTGCGAGGAGCAGACAGGTTTCCGTGTCGGCGATACAGGAGAACAAGCGAAACTCATCCTGAGCACACACACACACTCACAGCCGAAGTAAAAACAATAAGTGTGGCTTGATATTGAGTAAGAAAAAGGTTTATAACGCTGTGAGAATGGGTCTGCGGAGAGCATTCCTCCGCCATCCCAACTCGTCTATTACCAGTGTTCAGGGAGCTCTATGCAAGTCAATGGGGACTCCCTGTTAGTTAGCCAAGGGATCCTGGTGTGTGAGGTGCTCCGCGGATTGGTCCATTTGGTCATTTGTTGAGAAATGTCCAACGAGGCGTTCTGGGGCAGCATAGACAGGTATTTTCTGTGTTAGAGTTTTACTCCCTACAGGGTGTCCTTTGAGGGTTTTTGACTCTGCAGACCGTTTACATGCAGAACATTTTAACATGCTGTATTCAAGCTCAAACACATCTGACACCGACATTATAAACAGTAAAGACACTTTAATTACTGACCACAGAACATAATAAAATAAAACCGTACATCCAAGACAGGAAAATATGTTTTAATCCACTTAAACTTAGTCAGATGTGGCCGTAACTCCTGGTCAGTAACAGCTAACAATTATGAGCCACAATTAAATCACTTCTTAAAATGGTTGCAGAAACAGAGCGCGTGTATATTACAACTAAATGCTAATTGTAATTAAAGTTCAAGAAGGTGTTTTTTTTTACATTACCAGATGTTATTTGTTTGAGATGAAGCCACATCCATCATATTTACCATTAATGTAATGAAGGTTGAAAAAAACACGTTTATACTAGGGCTGTCAGTCGATTAAAATAGTTAATCGCGATTAATCGCAAATTAATCGCACATTTGTTATCTGTTCTAAATGTACCTTAGAGGAATATTTTTCAAGTTTTTAATACTCTTGTCAACATATGAGTGGACAAATATGCTTTATGCTAATGTTTATTATCATTTGAACAATGACAAATATTCTCATGAATATTAAACACAACAACCTCTGAACATTACAAATATTCGCCTCAATTCAACCTTGAACCTCTCTCATACAATAATACAATACAAAGTGTGTGTGTGTGCGTGTGTGTGTGTGTGTGTGTGTGTGTGTGTGTGTGTGTGTGTGTATGTGTGTGGTGTGTGTGTGTGTGTATGTGTGTGTGTGTGTGTGTGTGTGTGTGTTGGATCGTTGGAGCTATGTGCAACTCAAGGCATATGCCACACATACACACACCCTCCCGGTCCTCCCAACAGCCAGTCGGTGCCTGCCGGTGAGCGTGGAAGTGTGGTCTGCCACAAGCGGGCAGCAGGAGCGGGGCTGTCAGCATCAGCTTGTAGATCGTATTTTAAACTCGATGCACTCTGAAACTACGGGGCGGCCGAGGAAAAAAAATACACATGCGTTAATCGCGTTAAAATAATTAGTGGCGTTAATTTATTTTTGCGTTAACGCGTTATTAACGCATTAAATTGACAGCCCTAGTTTATATAAAATATTTACATTCAGTTTTCATGTTATTATGAAAATAAACAGCCACCTTAAAGCAATGCAATCAAATACTGTAGCTTTGCAATGAACCAAACCTTCATTAAGGTTATACACTGTTTTGTGTTGGTTGTACTTTGGTAGAGGGGTGAAGCACGGGACGTGGAAGAAACTACAACATTTTGAACTATTGATTATTTGACCTTTCCTAACAATGGCTTTGGCGACAGGATTAACATTTAAGTATTTTTTCCTGCAATGATTCCAAGCAAATGTCTCGATTGTCAATATCTGCTGCTTTTCTTTGTCTTATGTGGTAGTAAATATACGTTTTAGACAGAACACGTGAAATAAAACATCGTCTTGGATTTCAGAAGGCTAATGACTCATAATGCCAATCTGATCACTACAGGAGCAGCGATGTTAATCTATGATCACGTCTATGTCAACAGGCATCAGTTCTCGGACAAACACAATGTCATCGTCATCGTTTAGGTCTACTTCGATGAATTTGTCTTTGGGCTCTTCTTTGCAGACGGACTGCGAAGATTCTGTGATCTCAACAGGCAACTCGATCACTTTGTTCAGATAGTCTCCCTTTCGGCCGTGTTTTCCCGCTATTGCGATGACCTGAGAGGCGATGGACCAGGCGAACTCTACTTTCCGATGGTTCTGCAAGCTCAGGTCGAAGTTGTACTCCAGAATCTCGTACAGAGCAGGAATGTACCGGTTGCAGTTTTGTCTCACATACTGGTGCATCTCAAAGAGGACTCCTCTCGTCAGCAAATGCAAGTCGAGTTTTGTTTTGGGTCCTTGTTGCAATCGGATGTTTAGGTCTAACCCTATTTCTTCACAGATGTGATAGCTGAGGATCTTTTTCTCACAACCTCCATTTAAAGCCTCCCTTTTTGGCTTCACATCTTCTGAATCCAGACCCTCCTGGTGGTTGGATATTGGTGGTTCTGACTCTGACTCTGACTCAGGTTCTGGTTCTGGCTCTGGTTCTGGCTCTGGTTCTGACTCTGGTTCTGACTCTGGTTCTGACTTTGGTTCTGGTTCTGACTCTGGTTCTGGCTCTGGTTCTGGTTCTGGCTCTGGCTCTGGCTCTGGCTCTGGCTCTGGCTCTGGCTCTGGCTCTGGCTCTGGCTCTGGCTCTGGCTCTGGCTCTGGCTCTGGCTCTGGCTCTGGCTCTGGCTCTGGCTCTGGCTCTGGCTCCTCAATGGGACGAGGTCGTTCTTCCAGGTAAGTAAACCCTTTCACGTTATGCTCATTCTTTTCTGTGTGCTGTACCATCTCTGGATCACCTGCACCGCCATGGTTTCTCCGCTTTGCAGATCAAGATCAAAGTTGTGCTCCAGAATGTCGTAGACTATCCTGTGGGGCGAGCTACACAACTCTCTGACAAACATGAATATTTCAATCACGGCTCCGTTGGTTAGGGCCGCAAAATCCATCTTCTGGCCTGCCGGGCGTGCGTCTGTGGACCAAAGTTTGAGGCCTAACTGTTTACAAAACGGATGTGGATCCATATCTTCCACCCGGTTCGAATCCAAGCTTGTCTCCTGCAGCGTCTCAACTTCTGGTCCAGTTTGAAAGACGCTGGTCACATCAACCATGTTGTAAACTTCCAGGAACTGAAAGACACTGTTTAGAAACTCAGTGTTCTGCCTGTCAGGGTGGTTCTGCAGGAACTTCTCTTTAGTCATCAGATAACTTAAAAGGTTGTGCTCATGATAATGATCTAGGATGACCAGGTTAAAGTTCATCTCCAGAACTTCCAAAAAGAAACCGCGTACAGTCTTTGACATCATTATACCGAATTTATAAACCTCCCACAACGTGTTGTTGGTGAATAGTTGTAGATCCAGGCTCTTCTTGTTACATGAGCCCACGTTAAAGTCTAAACCTATCTCTCTGCTGCTGGCAAACTTGTCGTTTACTCTGCTAGACTTCAGGATTTGTTTTGAGCGAAGAGCCCTCCTCATCCACAGCTTTTGTTTGTGAGTTTTAACTTTCGTGTCCTCATTTTCTTCTTCAATATACAGATCTGAGACTGCTTTCAGAGTTGTGTGTTTTGGAAGAATCTTAGGCAAAACAGGGTTGAAGTTATAAGTCGGAGGCTTCACTTGAGAGATAAAAACTTCCTCTTCTTCCTGCTTTACATCCAGAGAAAAAATGGCTTCTGATGAACAACCATCAGACACCATGTGTTCCGATGCTGCTTCCGACTCCAACTGCATTTCTATATCACAGTCAACCGGGCACCGGTAAGACAGGTCACTATCAGGACAAACATCAGCGTTAACATTGTCAAGTCTCAGCGTTTCCCTTCGCTTACTTGCCACAAGCTCTTCCAAGTTATGGTAATCTGGGGATTTTCGCTTCCTTCGCTTCGGCTCCAATGTCTTGATTTCATAAGTCTCCTTTTCGAAAGCCTCGATATTGTTGTTTCTGAAGCAGGCGTTCTTCCTCCCCAACAGTTTGGGTAGTTGCAAACTGAAAAGATTTGTATCCAACTTTGTGCCGAAGTTTTGCTTAATCAAGTCGTGAACTATCCCGTTGAGCGTTCCGCAAAGAACTCGCGAAAAGTTGAGCAGTTCAAGCATCACACCGTTGGTTAGTGGATTTGGGTCGAGTTTGTCTTTGGGTGCGTCTTCTGGTTGTACAAACAGAGACACACCGAGGTCTTCACAGTATGGGTAAGATCTAGCCTTGACTCGTAGTCATCCTGGTCTCTTCATCATTGACGTGACTTCACTGATCTCCGTCTTCTGAGGTTCTGCTGTCTTCCTGCTGCCATCAGTAAGTACCGAAGTATCAACCATTTTGTTTCTTTTAGGGTAGTAGCGTCCGGGTTGCTCATTTGCAGTGATCTTGACTAAAAAGCTTATGTCTGGTAGCGAGAATTTATCTTTATTTCTTTTATGAGTTTTCATCCTGATTCTATTCTTCACTACCGTTATTTTATTATCAGCACGCCTCGCGTACTCGTAGTACTGCTGATCATTGTCCAAGTCTACGCCGAGGTCAAAGTTCAAGTCCATTATTTCAAACAAGAAATACATCTCGGACTGCGTCACAGTTCTTGCAAATACGCAAAGCTCCAGCATCACAGCGTTTGTGAGCAGCCTCGGATCCAACTTGTCCTTCCTTTCCAACGCTGCATTGAAGTCCAAACCAACCTTCACTGACTCTGGGAATGGGACGGTGCCGTTCTGCAGCCGAACCCCGTGGTGGTGCTACCAGATGTATTCATCGATGTTCTCCATGCTGACATCAAAAACCAAAATGTAAATCCTCTTTTTGTTTCCTGAACAACATCCTGAGAACTTGGGTCTTTGCAGAGGAAAACAAGACACTTCTTTGGTGTTTTAGAGCATCGTCTGCTGCGCTCTTCAGTCTGTGGGTCAGAAAACAGAGTTTGAGTTAGTTAACAGAGACTTTGAAAACCCAAAACCTTTTACACCTTACTATTCTCTGTTATATCTCTCACAGGCTCCGCCCTCTACTGGACTCTATGGGTACTACCTTACCCTGCGAGCATTCTCCCACTGAGACTTCTATAGACGTAGCCGGCCTTGGGCGGGCCTACCTGAATGCGCACGCATCACACCGTATAAAAGGAGGCCTCACCTCCTGACTATCATCCTTTTCTCTTCAGCGGCGGAAGTGTTTTCACGGAGCTTAAAAAGATGAGAGAATAGAGAGTTATGGAGTCAGTTCTTGACCACAGGACCTGTCCGAAATGTCCTAACTTGATCGCGGGAGCGGATCCACACCCCTTCTGCTTCCTATGTATGGGGCCTGACCACGCCGTGAGCTGTATGGGCCCGACACCGGCATGCTCAGCCTGCCAGATGCTTCCTCGGCTCACATGTGAGCATCGTGGGCAGCATTTCCTGTCGGCGGAGGCCCCGCAGGAGGAGGTGGAGGATTCGGAGCTCGACATCGTCGAGATGGGCGAGTCAGGTGAGGAGGAAGTGCCGTTCCGGTTCTCCCTTCAGTGGGGCCAGTCAACCCCGATTCCGGAGGACGAGGACGAGGACGCCTCGGTGTCTGGAGGTCCGACTCTCAGGTCTGCGCGGAGGGATTTCCCAGCGGTGATGACCCTGGTGGCGGAGCGTGTAGGCCTACAGCTCCCCCCATCGCTGCCACCGAGGCCTATAAGCCAACTGAGACGGGGGTATTACGGCCCGGTGCATCCAGCGCAGCCGAACTTCGTTTCGCCCCAGCTGCCTGATATATGGCGGTGTGTGGAGGCGACATGGCAGCAGCCATTTAAAACGAAGGCCACAGTAGCCGCTATGGCAGGCATCATCAAGGTGGAGGGCCGCGCGGACACAGCGTGTTCGGGTGTGCCCCCCCTTGATGAGAGCCTGGCGGCCCATCTGCTTCCGGGGGCGGCTGGTTGGGCGGAGGGTAAGCGACCCCTGCCCCCGCTGCCCCGGGACCGAGACATACTGGAATATCTGGACAAGATGTTCAAGCTCGGTACGCAGATGGCGGCTGCAGCAAACAATCTCGGCGTGTTGGGCGTCTCCCTGATCACCCCTCAGGCAGTCGCCCCCGCCCTCCTCTCTCAAGAGGGGAGCGATTATTCGGACCGCGCTATAGGTCAGATGAACAATCTGATTCATGGCGTGGCCGCTGCAGCAGGGCGGGTGATTTCCTTGGCCACAGTGGCGTCTCGTCACGTGTGGTTGGGACTCACTGCCCTATCTAAGAAGGACCGAGAATATCTCCTTGGAGCCCCCGTGTCTACAGAGGGGCTCTTTGGGTCAATCTCCTCGGTCACCCAGCGCTTCAGCCGCCTGGAGGAGGAAGGGGTCCAGCTTAGCCGGATGCTACCGCTGGCCCCTCCTCCGGCCCCGCTACGTGCTCCTCCATGCATTTCCATGCAGGCGAGGGAGCGCAGCGCGACAATGAAGCGGAGGGAGAGGCGCCGGCACGGGGGTCGCCCTCCACCTCTACGGCCCATCCCGTGGTGCCGACATATCGGCAGCCACGGGGACGGGCTGCCCGACCTCGGCAGGCTCCTCAGCAGCAGAGAGCGGCCGGGTGGGGTGCGCCGTCTGCCCGGAGCTGACTGGCGGGGGGAGGTAGCGTCTCGGCGGGGGGAGAACAACTCTTCGCCCAGGACACAAGGGTGAATCCCGCCTCCTCCCTATTTAATGCACAGATTCCGAGAAAAACTTTCAAAAAGAAAGAAAGGGTTAATCTGTATCCAAGTCTAAGTGTCCTTTGTTTCCACAATGCTACACTTACACATGATGTCTGTACAAATTCCCCACTCGCCGCCCCAGTCATAACTCCTGTAAGAGAGGAGGCTAGAGTGGGAAAACTATTGTAGTGCTATACGTGTATAGGGGCATTATGGCCGGCGTATTGCTGTTAGGGAACACACTAAGCCTGGGGCTAAGACTCCAATTAATGCAATTTACCAGAGTGGTAAGAGTTGCATTATGGCAGCGCCCGCACTCACAGAGGAGCGCGTGTCGGTGCGTTCAGGGGCCTTAGTAGAAAGCACCACTCCTATAGGGACTCCAATTAATGAGGTCCACCGTAAAAGTGAGAACAGCATTATAAGGGAGCGCGCGCTCACACATGAGCGTGCGGCGGTGCGTTCAAGGTCCTCAGTAAATAATCGGCCCTTTCTGTGTCGACCTTCCATGGGCAAATCTTCCCTTCACGGGGAGTTTTGAGGCGGGACGGGTCGCCAGAGAGTACCACAGCTTTATAGCTGCGGCTCCACAGCTGAGGGCATGCCCTTTAACACAGTGTTATGGGGAATGGGAACTCAGCTGTGTACTATCAAAGTGGATGGACAGGACGCTGAGACGGGGTTATTCACTCCAGTTTGACAGCGTCCCACCCCCTTTTATGGGCATGCGAGAAGTGAATCTAGTCTCTCAGGAGGAGATGGGTTTCCTCGCAGCAGAGATTCAGGCTCTGGTGCAAAAACAGGCGGTATCTGTTGTGCACCCTCAGCGCATGGAAGAGGGTCTTTATTCCATGTACTTCCTGGTTCTCAAGAAGACAGGGGAATTCAGACCTATTCTAGATCTTCGCGGCCTGAATCGCCACATTTCCCGCAGGAAATTCTGCATGTTGACTGTGAAACAGTTACTGGGGCTTGTGCAGCCGGGCGATTGGTTCACCACCATCGACCTGAAAGACGCGTACTTTCATGTAGAAATTGCTCCAGAGCACAGGAAGTATCTGCGTTTTGCCTTCCAGGGAATAGCCTACGAGTACAACAGGCTGCCGTTCGGCTATTCCCTATCCCCACGCACAGTCAGCAAATGTGTGGCCACAGCGCTTCAACCGCTGCGCGCACACGGCATGAGAGTTTTATTTTACATAGACGACCTCATAGTCATGGCTGGGTCACGGGAACAGGCAATGTTTTGCACAGCACAATTGATCACACACCTGACCAAATTGGGCTTTGCGATCAATTGGAAAAAGAGCACCCCCATACCTTGCCAACGGGCGCTGTATTTGGGTGTGGTGCTTGATGCAGGCGCGTCGTGCGCCACCCTGTCAGAGAGCAGACGTGCGTCCCTTCTTCAGGGGGTGCGCAGGCTGCGACAGGGGGCAATAATGACAGCTTTTACTGTCATGCAGACATTGGGTCTCATGGCGGCTGCTCACATGGTGGTCCCGTTAGGGTTACTACATATGCGCCGCCTGCAGAGGTGGTTCTCCAGCCTGCGCTTGGATCCCAAGAGGCACAGGCTCCTACATCACAGTGTTCACGGATGCATCCAGAACCGGATGGGGAGGGACCTGCCTGAAGAGGGCTATAGGTGGGCGCTGGGCTCTAACAGAGTCTCGACACAGCAACCTCCTAGAGCTACGGGCGGTAGTGTTAGTCCTCCAGTATTTCAGGCCCCTAATTCAAGGGAGGCATGTAATGGTCAGGAGCGACAACAGCACCACAGTGGCTTACATCAACAGGCAGGGCGGAGTTCGATCTGCCGCCTTGTTGACCACAGCAGAGGAACTGTGGTTATGGGCTTCAGAGGTGGTGTTATCTCTGAGAGCCCTCCATATCCCGGGACTGTAGAACAGAGGGGCCGACCTCATGTCGAGGAGCGGCCCCCTGCCAGGCGAGTGGGTGCTTCACCCGAGGGTGGTGAAGCAAATCTGGGCCCAGTTCGGGAGAGCGGAAGTGGATCTGTTCGCCAGCCGGCGAAAAAGCCACTGTGCCCTGTGGTTCTCCGTGGCTCGGAGCGACGACCCACCCTTGGGGGTGGACGCGTTTGCACACGAGCCATGGCCAAGGAAGCTGCTATACGCCTTTCCACCGCTGCGTCTCATTCTCCCCCTCCTGAGGAGAGTGAGGCGAGAACGTCTGTCAGTCATCCTAGTGGCTCCGGATCGCGTTGGGGCGCCGTGGTACTCAGAGATGACACAGATGAAGGTGGGCCAGCCCTGGGCGGTTCCCCAGTTCTGGGGGGCGATGTCTCAAGAGGCAGGTGCAATCGGGGCGTTACCCACTCTCGGCCGTCCTCTCCAGGTTTGGCTCCTGAGAGGGACAGGCTGAGACAGGGTGGATTGTCTGATAGTGTTATTCAGTCTATCCAGGCAGCTAGAGCTGGATCCACCACAGCCTGTTACAGGCCAAGGTGGCTAGGATTCCAGCGATGGTGTGAGGAGCGGAGAATAGAGCCCCTATCTTGTGAGTTAGGCTCTATTTTATCCTTCTTACAGTTACTGGTGGACAGAGGGCTTGCGCATTCAACAGTGAAAGTGTATGCAGCAGCCATCTCGTCCTGCCATGAGGGATTTGGCGGCAGGTCAGCCTTTAGTCAACCACTGGTGTCGCGGTTTTTACAAGGGGTCAGGAGGCTGCGCCCAGTAGTGCACGCCTCCACCCCACAGTGGGACCTGCCCCTAGTGCTCGAGGCTCTGGCCTCGGGGCCGTTTGAGCCTCTGGAGCTCTCCTCTCTGAAAGCATTGTTGTGGAAAACAGCTTTGCTTCTTGCCTTAACGTCAGCCAAAAGAGTGTCCGAGTTAACTGCTCTGTCGGTGGACCCGAGCTGTTTACAGATTCGGGGTGACCAGAGCGGCGCGACACTCAGACCGAACCCCTCCTTTGTGCCCAAGAGCCTAAGGAATAGGTTCAGGTCAAGGGCTATTCAGTTAGGGGGTTTTAGTCTTCCCCCCCATGGTGGGACCAGGGAAGCTAAACTGCACCTCCTCTGCCCAGTGCGTGCGCTAGCATGTTATATGGAGCGCACGGCTGCCCTTAGACGCACCGAACAGCTATTCGTGTGCTTCGGGGGCGGGGTGATCGGGAAAGCTCTGTCCAAGAAACGCCTGGCAGGCTGGCTCTGCGAGTGCATTGCACATGCCTACGGACAGGCAGGGAGAGCCTGCCCCACGGGGGTTCGTGCACACTCCACACGGGCTGTGGCTGCGCTAACAGCCTTATTTAACGGTGTGAGTGTGGAGGATATATGCACAGCGGCGTCTTGGTCGACGCCAGGCCCCTTCATAAGGTTTTATCTCTTGGACATGTCGGGCTCTTTCTCCTCGTCTGTGCTTGCGGAGGCAACACAGGACTGGTAGGGGGGAGGGGGGTTGTGGGTCAGTTGGCATCTGACCCCCTCCCCGGACGTAATGCGCCTTCGCTGTTCTCGGGCCTTCTGAGGGTCCCGGGAGGGGCGGGGGGGGGGGGGGCGCACTGGGCCCTTACAGGGCTGGAGGACTACTCTCCTCCTGTCGAGAGGCAGGAGGGGGGTAGCCCTCCACACTTTAGTCCACACACTCTGCACGGGATCAGTGTTTGAGTGTGGTACGTGGGCTCTGACGCTCTCCCTGTTATCCTTAGGGATTCAGGGAGGCAGGCGTGTAGTAAGCCCATTCGGGGCCGAGGGGGCTCTCCCCATCCGTCTATGGGCGGGGGGGGGTCCCCCGGCACTGTTTTTTGAGCACACTTTCTGCGAGGTAAGCGCAGCAGGGTGTGCTCTGTCAGCCACAGCCCATATTTCTCCTCGGTTACAACCGGGTTAAAGGAGAATGTGGGGCAGAAGCTGCTGACCATAAAAGCCGGTCAGGGGCAGTAGGGTGGAATATTGTTGTTGGACGACAGTGCGCGTATACATCGCGGCTCCACCCACTGTACCCATAGAGTCCAGTAGAGGGCGGAGCCTGTGAGAGATATAACGTCGGGTTACGTATGGTAACCCTTGTTATATTAGCACAGGCGGAGCCCTCTACCCAGGGCACTGTCTGTCCTATTCCGCTCGCTGAAGAGAGGTGTAGGATGATAGTCAGGAGGTGAGGCCTCCTTTTATACGGTGTGATGCGCGCGCATTCAGGTAGGCCCGCCCAAGGCCGGCTACGTCTATAGAAGTCTCAGTGGGAGAATGCTCGCAGGGTAAGGTAGTACCCATAGAGTCCAGTAGAGGGCTCCGCCTGTGCTAATATAACAAGGGTTACCATACGTAACCCGACGTTTTTAGAAGGGCAAGGTATAGAGGATATAAAAGAGTACATAGTATACGCCACATAAAAGGGGTTTACATCATAAGAGTTGGAAATATTAATATTAATTTAAGATGCAACTCAGCAATGTGTAACATTTTTTAAATTGTAAATCTCTAAGAAACATGGATCCATTCGAAAGATTTTACAAGCGCGTAAAGGCTTCGAACATTATGGTAGTTAATCACTATCATAAGATCTGATAAATTGTTCAGGCAATTTTTGAATTTTTAAAGACCCAATAAATTATGAAGAATTGTCAAAACCTCTCGAAAAAAACAAATGAAGAAGCCATGACCTTGAGCTTAAGTAGTACATCATAGACATTTTTGACAGGGGACAATTTATATCGTAATTGCATTTTTCGGTGATTAACCTCTTAACCTGTTAAGCCCCGAGCCTGTTTTTCAGGTCTCAGGCTCGAAAATGACATTCCCAGAACAAATGACCATATATTTTCTTCTAAAAGGGTTAAATTAATAATATTTTTTCTCAAAGCAAGGTTACACCTGTGAGTTGGATGTAGAAGTGTCAGAATCAATATAGATGTTTTTATTTAAAGTAAATTCAGATTGAACACAGTCAAAAAATGTAAATTATTGTGTCCATCCAAAAAAAAAAGATTACTTATCGTGAAAACTATCCTTGAATGATGGGATGGTAGACTAAAAGCATTTGGAATCCAAAATACAACATAAAATAAGTACCCTGTATCAAGAATGATGCAAAACAAGTGAAATATGACCTTTTTAGATAGATTTAGCACAAAAAAACCACCTCTGGGGTCATTTGGGTGGATTTTCCTTATCTCTGGCCCCCCTTCTTCGATTTTGACATGTGACATCTCTTTCTGACCGTTAGAGCCAATAGAATCGAAGGTAAATCTCCCTGCACACACTCATGTTAAAAAAAAGATGGCGTCTTCGCCAACCCAGTTTTGCTCCAGAGTGAAGCTGTCTCTAGTTCAGACATCTCAAAACCGAAAAGCTGATTTATTACTCATGGATTATAAGAAATCATTCAAAGGGACTCAGACTATGGAATGCCATTTAAGCCAATATTAAATAAATAAATATATACATAAATAATTAAATAAATACATATATATATAAATATGCCTATGAAATAAATTATAAAATAAATAAATTAGGCAATAAATATGTATACATGTACATTTAAATAAACATTTATTTATTTCATGGGACTTTTATTTCATAATGACACATCTATTTATTTCAAGAGACTTGTATTTCATAATGACACATTTATTTATTTCAAGAGACTTGTATTTCATAATGACACATTTATTTATTTCAAGAGACTCGTATTTCATAATGACATATTTATTTATTTCAGATGACTTGTATTTCATAATGATGCGTTTCTTTATTTCAAGAGACTCGTATTTCATAATGGCTTATTTCATGTGACTTGTATTTCATGATGAGACATTTCCATTCCTTATATGCAAATGAACGGGGCGTGGTTAGCTCACAGGTCCAGAGACCCAGACCAAAGCAACAGCACCACACTGACTACTCGAGAAGAGGAAGAAAATGGAGGAGAAGGACTATAAGGCAAACTACTAAATTCTCAGAGTCAGACATCGCATGTAATCTGATACTCTAAATTTCACCCGCCAGAAATGTTCGCTTCTTCTTCTTCGGTGTAAATTGTCCGTTGGCAAACCAGTTGACTTCTTCTTCTCTCGGTTTTTTGGCGGATTGCAAACAACTTTAAGGTGCATACCGCCACCTACTGTACATGAGTGTGAATCATCATATCATTCCATCTCTTAACTCATGGACGTATCTATGATCTAATCCAAAGATAAATAAATTAGGGCTGTCAAACGATTACAATTTTTAATCAGATTAATCACAGCTTAAAAATTAATTAATCATGATTAATCACCATTCGAACTATGTCCAAAATATGTCATTTCTTTATGTATATTGTTGTGGGAATGGAAAGATAAATGAAAGAAGGCGGATATATCCATTTAACATGTTTATTGTAAAAAAAAATCTGTGTGTCAAAATGAAAGAGAGCACCTATCAATCATCAAACCGTGGGGTCTTAATTCATTACGTATTGATTTCTATCTTACTTAGAAACTTCAGGAAAGTCGACGGGGGGCGCTAGTGGAGTGGAGTACTTCGTGACCACAGAGTGTGAACGTGTGTGGACCTACAAAAGGCGTTCGACACTGTCAATCACCCCATTCTGATTGACAAGCTAAAAGCAATTGGTTTTGATAAACTATCGGTGAGCTGGATGCAATCCTACCTGGAGGGGAGAGAACAGATGGTGGAGGTAAACGGTACTCTGTCCCCCCCCTCCCAGTGAGCTGTGGTGTTCCACAAGGAAGCATATTAGGTCCGTTACTGTTCCTAATTTATGTAAATGACATGTCATCAGCATGTGACTGCAACTTGTTCCTGTTCGCGGACGACTCAGCCCTGCTGGTCTCTGACAGGAACAGGTTGCAGGTTGAAAAAAACCCTCAGCTCCGAGCTCGGCAGAATCTGCACCTGGCTCGCCGATAATAAATTATCATTACACCTGGGTAAAACAGAGTCCATTCTCTTCGGTTCGAAACATAATCTCAGCAAATCCGACGACTTCTCAGTTGCAGTGGGCGACATTATTGTCACAAGTAAGAAGGAAATTACATACCTAGGATCTATTCTTGAGGCAAACCTCTCCTGTGACAAAATGGCATCCAATGTAATAAAAAAAGTCAATCAAAGAACTAGATTCCTATACCGGATCTCCTCTCTGGTAAACAAAAACACCCTGAAAACTCTGGCAGGAGCACTCATTCAAGGGTACTATGACTATGCTTGCACGTCATGGTACCATAGCACCTCCAAGGCGCTAAAAATAGGGTCTTCTCGAGTAGTCAGTGTGGTTGAGAGGGCACACCGCTTGCCGACTACCAGGCAAAACTCCCGTGCCAGCGGGAGCTGGCACGGGAGTTTTCAGCAGCATCAAGCGGGAGCTTTCAGCAGCTTGATCATGATGGCCCGCGGGCCATCATGATCAAGCTGCTGAACTTCCAGGACAAAGTAAAAATCCTTCGTCTTGCCAGGGAGAAAAAGTCACTGGACTACAACGGGAAACACATCAGCATATATCCCGATTTCAGTCCCGAGCTTACCAGAAGACGCCGGAGCTTCGATCCAGTCAAACGCAAGCTCCGTGAACTCAACATGAAGTACTTTCTCCTCTACCCGTGCACCCTCTGCGTTGTTGTTGATGGCACACAACAACGCTTCTCTACCCACAAAGACGCGGAGGCAATCTCCATGTCTACCTCAAACTCTCCTGGGTGACGAACATCCCTAGAGATGAGGCTGCTGCTAATGGTAGCATGTTGATCCACTTCGATGGTGCAGCTAAGTGACTTTCTCCTCGGTTTCCTCTCTTCTCTTGTTTTTTATTTTTCTCATCTTCTCTAAAAACAGAGACCTGTTTACGTGACGTGTCATGACTGCTGAGATGTTGTTGACACTAGTGTTAATTTCGTTGACTAAAAATAAATATGTTCGTCAACGACCTTTTTTTCCATGACGAAAACGAGACGATGACGAGACGGCACCGACGGCAGTAAACAATAACTGCAACAAAATCATCATGCAATATCGTTGACGAAAAGTGACGAGACGAAAATGTAGTTTACTAAATAAAAACTATGCCAAAATCTCTCTTTACTTTCGTTGACGAAAAAATGAGGAGACGAAATATTATCAAAGATAATATTACATTTCTGATAGTCAGTTTTTCTCCCAGCAGTTCCATTTCCGGTGCTGCGCTGGGCAGCAGCTATGTGTGTCTGCAACCCAGTCTCATGGCATTTCGTGTTCACCAACACGATTTTTAATCTATTGATTCGTGTTCACCAACACGATTTTCCCCTTCTTTTTTTTTAGGGCAGCAGCTGTGTGTCTGCGGTGCGCGCGGCGGTACATTTGAATTACACCGGGCAGCAGCACACTGTGAACTGTCAGGAAGACTCGGGTCTAACTCATGGTCTAACTAACCTTATTCAACAGAAAATAAAATGGCAACAACAGGGCTTGGGAGCAGTGGTCGCACTTGCGTTAACCGAATACCCCCCTGTCAGCGCGAGAGAGTGATAAATTGTGCACTCGACGGGTAATAATGGATAATGACGGAAATGTTTCAATCCTGTCCGTCAAAATGACTGACAACGAAAAAGTCTAAAGCCACCACTGCTTGGGAGAAAGAAACAATGTGATATTTGGGCCCATTTTCGCTACAATGAGGCGGAGAAAAAAAGCGAATGCATTGTTTCATCAGAAGGGAAGCAATGTGGCCAAAACACAGCTGGTAAAAACACCACAAACCTGACCAGATACTCTGCAAAGCTTCTCAATCATTCAACCTGAGTTTTTCATCAAATAAGGACAAGATATAATCTTATTTATTTATATATATGTAACCCAAATGTCCAGTAGCCTCTCTGAACACCATGGGACTCTGCGTTGTGTTTGTTATTGGTGATGGGATGTTATGCAGAGGGGTGGAAAACAGGACACAGCAGATCAGATTGCGGTGGAGATGCTGAGTAGCGATTTATTCTTCACAATGGCAGCTCTTCTGACACACCTTTTGCGGAGTGAATGCAAACATTAGCGCATTAGCTACATGCTAACCAATACAATAACCAAATGAACCGACAAAACATAAACATCTCACTCCCAAACATACACAAACGGGTAAATAAACATTTAAACTAACCCATTAATTAAATAAATGGAATGTTTGGACGTTTTTAACATAATAATGTGTACAATTATTTGCCGCCATTAACACTGCTCACCTTTTGCGGAGTGTCTTGAATCATGCTGTTTGCAGTTATAGGCATGTTTCATTGCGTCAAGATGCTCATGCCAGCGGGGTTTCAAGTGTGGCTCCAAGGTCCCCAGCATGTTCATGAGCATCCGGTTGAACCTTTCGGTGGTCCCGTTTCCTTGTGGGTGGTAAGGGGTCGTATGAGTCTTTGTGATGCCAGTGCACTTACACAGCTCCTTCACAACTGTACTTTGAAAGTTGCGCCCTTGATCCGCATGCACCTTAGCAGGGAACCCAAACCGGCAGAAGAAGTTTTTCCACAGTGTTTTAGCCACTGTAGAGGCCTTTTGGTCTTTTGTCGAGAGTCCAAACACACCAGCTCCATTGGGGCACTGCTATGGATACTGACCAGGGGAGCCCTGGAGCCTGCAGTATGGGTCTTCCGGAGACAGCACCTTTCACACTGCTCACACCAAGCCTTGATTTCTTGAAACATTCTTGGCCAGTAGAATCTCTCCCTTATCATTTGCAACGTCCTCTCAAATCCTAAATGCCCTGAATCATCATAGAGAGCAGTCTTTACTGCTGTATGCAGTTTCTCTGGCAATACTAGCTGCTCCACTACTCCCCTTTGGCCGTCCTGGATGTGGCGGTACATGATACCATCCCTCACCATTAACCTCCTCCACTCTTTTAAAAGAAGGCACACCTGCCCACCACCACTGACCCTCTCGCTGCGGCTTGGTTTCCGGTTCAAACTTTTGTAGTGCAAGACAGGGCCAATGACAGAGTCCTCCTTCTGCCCCACACGGATCTCCTGTTTTGTCATGGCAGGCAGGGATTCCGTCCCTACCTCCCTGTAGGGCTCACTTGACATGCCCGGCCCAAGGTCTTGTGAGTCAGGGTTCTCTGCGGCAGTGTTCTCATCAGGGGGCCCTCCTGGTTCTAGTGTGGGCTGTGTCTCCCCATGCACTCTCACATTGATCCCCACCCGCTGAGGACAGGTTTGTAGGACCTATGTGACCTCCTGGTTTGACATACGGGAGAGGGCATCTGCATTTGCGTTACATTGTCCCCTCCGATACTGGATGTCAAAGTGGAATGTAGACAGCCGAGACACCCATCGCTGACCGGTAGCATCCAGCTTTGCAGAGGACATCACATATTTGAGGGGGTTGTTATCCGTCTGGACAGAGAATGGACGCCCATAGAGATGGTCGTAAAACTTGTCTGTCACTGCCCACTTCAGAGCAAGGAACTCCAGTTTGTGTGCAGGATACCTCGACTCGGCCGGGCTCAAGCCTCTGCTCGCATAGGCAATGACTCTCTCAGCTCCATCCTGGACTTGAACCAAGACAGCACCAAGCCCCTGTCCCGACGCATCGGTCTGAAGCACAAAAGGTAGGCTGTAATCCGGGTAACCCAGTACTGGAGCAGTCGTCAACTTTTGCTTCAGGGACTGAAAGGCTTCTTCACACTCTGTAGTCCACAAAAAGGGCAGCTCAGGACCCAAACTTGTCTTCCTTCCTCTTATTTTCTTCCTGGGGTCACCAGTTGTCAGGCGGTATAAAGGAGCAGAGATGCTTGAGTAGCCACCAACGTACCGCCTGTCATATCCAGCAAACCCTAAGAACTGCAACACTTCCTTCCTGTTTGTGGGCCTCACCCAGTCCCTGACCCGGCTGATCTACTCTGGGTCTGTCCTGATCCCCTCCGCCGATACCAAGTGGCCCAAGTACTGCACTTCCTTTCTCACAAGCTGGCACTTGGAAGGCTTTAACTTCAAGCCATGTTCATGAAGCCAATCAAACACCAGCTGCAACCTCTCCAGATGGTCATCAAAGGTTTTGGAGAAGATGATGAGGTCGTCAAGGTAGATCAAGAGGTGGGTGAAGTTCAGATCCCCAAAACAGCAGGTCATGAGCCTCTGGAAGGTGGACGGAGCATTCTGCAGTCCGAAGGGCATCCTGTTGGCCTCAAACAGCCCCATGGGTGTGCTGAATGCTGTCTTGTGTTTGTCCTGTTCCGCTACCTCCACCTGCCAGTAACCAGATGTGAGGTCAAGTGTGGAAAAGTACTTTGCTTGCCCCAGAGCCTCCAGGGCCTCTTCTATTCTGGGCAGGGGAAATGCGTCTCTTGTGCTGTAGGAGTTTAGCTTTCTGTAGTCAATGCACAACCTTAATGACCCGTCTTTCTTAGTCATGATCACCACTGGGGACGCATATGGACTCTTACTAGGCCTGATGACTCCTGTCGCCTCCATCTCTATCAACAACTTCCGCACATCTTGCCACAGTGAAGGCGGAATCTTGCGATATGGGAGCCGGAAGGGCTTGGAATCAACCAGGGGAATGTCATGCTGCATTGTTTTTGTGTAGCTGTAGTCCATGGGATGCTTGGAGAAAACACTTATGTTCCTCTCGACAATATCTCTAAGGAGGGAGCGCTGGTGTTCATTCTCAACTGCTGCTTCACTTAGGTCCACCCCTCAACTCACCACTACCTGGTCCAGACTCAGGCAGACTTCCTGACTCCCATTATTGCGACATCGACTCAGCTTTTCGTCTGGAAATTCCACAACATTGTCCACCAGGAATGCATTGGCCAGGTGAGTGTGTGGCTTAATAGTAATAGCATGTTCGGTAGGGCTGTGCAATTTAATCGATCCTGCGATATATATATCGATATTTAGTTTTCTATAGTTGTAGTGTTGAAATCAGTAGGTTTCGGTGTGCAACACTCCGTGTCATATCGCTACTAAATTCACCTCTATAGTAAATGGTATATTAGCCACATGCTAAATGCTAACCGGAGATGAAGGATTTTCAGAATAAAAGCATAACAACTGGTTGTGCACAAGAACTTTTGGTTTTTCAGTATAAAACAGCATTTAAACTGACGGTATGTTTAAGGTACTTTATGCCATCAAAACATTGATTTTAATTTCTAACAAGTCCCATTCAAATCCCCTGTGTTCCGCCACCTGCTGCACCTTTTAATTGTCCATTGTGATACTGCACTTTATGTACTTACGTTTCAAAGGCTTGTAAGCTACAGTTTGCACTGTTTCAATAAATGAAACTAATTTTCTCACCACATCTTTTGATTCATTTTGTCCAGCATTTGCAAGCTGTAGACTCTCTGTCAGAGCCATATATTGTATAATTGATGCTTTCAGTTTTCAGTTGAATTAATTCAATCCAAGTCAATGGAACACTCACAAGATGTCACCAAAATCACACTGTCCCTTTAAAATCTTTCAGAAAATGATATAAGTGTATCGAATTATATCGTATCGTTGGCTGAATATCGTAATAATATATTGTATTGTGAGCTGAATATCGTGTATCGTATCGTATCGTGAGATTAGTGTATCGCTACAGCCCTAATGTTGGGACAGGTTCATCACTCTGACCGGGGTGCAGCCTTTCTTTACATCAGCCAGGACTTTGGCAACCAAGAGGTCCTGGGGAAGCTGCAAGGAGGAGTTGCTTTCAATGAGGGCAGTATAAGTCTTTCTCTGTGGGCCCGTTTTGATCTCACACCTCAAGTCCTTCTCTTTTCCTGCGGGAATTCGAAACTTGCGCCCGGTATACACAGCAGGGTCCACCTTGTCATCCGTTGCCTCACGGTCGGTGCTGCCAATCTCCAGTAGAGCGGTGTACCACTCCGGGTGGTCTTCCTTGACTCGGTGAAGAAACTTCTGGCCGTAGGTTTCTTGGAGGTGACTCCTCGAGGCCCGAATGACATTCGTTCCCACAAGCAATGGAACAGAGGAGCGATAATCAGAACCAGGGACAACAAAAGCAGGCACAGTTTTGAACTCTTTTCCCAGCACTTTCAAGTCAATTTGCAGGACACCATAGTAGGACACACTTTGACCTGCTGCACCCTCTATGGGTACTTTAGAAGGCTGCAGCTTTTGGTTCTGCAGGGCAGGGTGGTTGCACCAATATCTGTGAGTAATACTGGTTACCTGAGAGCCAGAGTCGATGAGAGCTTTGCACTTTATTCCATTAACTTTAACCTCACCCTCGTTCCGTGGGCCTACTAAGGTGGTGCCCTCTTTTCCACCAATTGATTTTTTTACCTGCTTTGGGGGATCTTGCTGCATGGTTGCCCCGGTTACCATGGGCTCTAAGCGTTTAAATGCTGAGCTGTTTTAGGCCTGTTCTCCTCCGCAGGGGTCATAGGCTGTGGTTGGCGTGCCCAGGCCGAATTGGGATCTGGGAGCACTGCTCTGCAGACACGGGCTGTATGTCCTTCCTTCCCACACCGGTAGCATACAAAACTTGAACTCTGGATTGCAGTTCTAGGGGGTGGCTGAACCCTTGGAGGAACCGTGGGTGAAACAGCAACTCTTGACTCCAGACGAGACAACTTTGCCATCTGCTCCTCTTGGTTAACAGCCAATCTCTTGACTATCTCTGTCAACTCTGACCACTCTGAGGTATTCTTTGACCTTTCTGCCCTTACATTAGTATCCTCTGTTGTAACATGCACCTGGGTGTATGTTTTCTTTGCCTTGTTTTGTGACTGGAACCTTTTAGACTCTTTTGCTAGGTTTCTGAGTTCAGTTTGAAGCTCTCGGAAACTGAAAAGCAGGGGCTTCATAGGTGAAATCCTCGTGTAGACTGCCTCATCAATAAGCCCTCTTAGGAGCTGTCGGGTAAGTTTGCAATCTCGGTCAGGGAAAGGCCTGCCCCCTCTTTGACTTTCTTCGACAGCCCGCAGTATTGCCTCCAACGCTATAGCATAAGAGCAGGGAGATTTTCCGGACCTCTGGCTACGCTCATAGAAGTCAGCCAGTGGATCTAGAGAGTCCTGTGTGTCACCCAGTGACGTGCGGTGAGGTTCACGGCTGGTGAGGCACTGTCAGATTTACAAATATTATATTTTGACCTTAATCGAAATATTCGGTTATTTTCAAAAGCTTTTTTAGTCTGATGCTTCGATTCATTTTAAACAGACTGTTCAACAAAAGGATAACCAACATCTAAATATTGGATTGTTCTTTCTTAGTAAGATCCCATGTTCATTACAATTGTGGTCTTACCTTGACTTGAAGATGAAGTCCATGCTATCCTTCTGGACAACAATCTCTATTACTTTTTTGTAAAAGTCCTCCTTATCTTACTCTAGTTTCAAAAGTCTAGTTTGTTGTTCGTGTCTACCATCTCTGCGTAGAATAACAGTAGCAACAAGAACCTGTGGGCTCACTTGCGCCCCCTTCAGTGCGGCAGAGGTTATGGCTGCCTCTCCTGGTGCTTTTTTCATTGCCGTTGTATGATGAGACCAGCGGGCCTAAATATCATATATACGTGAAATAAGTTATTTAGAGACTATGGATGGCGAGGATAAATGTAATAAACGGATCTACAAACATTACATTGGTGACATACAGTGAGATGGTGCAGGCATGCGCTTAGTGCCCGCTTTCCAGCCAGTTTCTGTGGGGTGACGCATTCTGAGGTGAGGCAGAGCTCATCTGTGCCTCACCTCACCCCAGAGTAACTGGCTTGAGCGCGCTCACAAAATTAGTGCCCGCGTTAAATTAGTGCCCGCGCTCCAGCCAGTTACTGTGGGCTTACGAGAGGCAGAGCTCGTCCCTGCCTCTCTTCTCATCGCTACCCGTAGTTGTAGCGGAGCTCGGCAAATTTGCTGATTTTGACTAAAAAAAGCGATTGGAATCATACATAAATCACACTTACAACACAGATCAGTGGAGACATTTTATTATTATTACTATTTCGTTTTTCTTTAGTTGTTTTTCCGTTACATTGGAGTATGACAGGTGAGGCTCTGCCTCCCCTGCCTCCCCTGACCGCACGTCGCTGGTGTCACCGTACTCTGCCCTCAGTTCTTCAAATGCCTTCTCAGGGGTTTGATCATGGGGGGGTAGGTTCAGAACCAGCTTCCTAGCCTCACCACCCAGGTGTCGCACAGCAGTGGAGAAGTGGAGGTGCATGGGAAGCTCTACTGCCTCCAGAAGGTACTGCAGGTCACGAATCCAGTCCTCTATGAGCATTTTACTGTCAGCATTGCCAGTGAAGACTTGGACATTTTTCACCTGATGGGTCTGCATGAAGCCACCATAGGCAGGCAGTAATGGCACCATAGGCAGGCAGTGGAATGCTTGGGTGGGTGAGGGCTCTGCCAGGAGTCCTTTGCAGTTGGTCAGATAGACCGGGTTGAGTGTGGTGAGTGGGATATGGAGGTAAGGGCGCGGACTGATGGAGAAAATGGCGATTACTGCTGACTTGATGGTCCGAAGCAGGCATCCTTGGAGCAGGGGCTTGGGTGTGAGCTGCATTAGTTACATTCAGGGGGTTGGGCGCTGTCATGTTGGGGCCCCATGCACTGGTGACAGAATGTAGCCTCTGGGCTCCTTCACTTTGAGTCAGGTCATGTGGATATTGGACAGCAGCTTGTGACATATGTGATTGGGGGGTTCGTTCATAATCTGACCATCGGTGGGTCTGCCCAGCAGCAGGGGGGTTATTCATAATGTTAATTGTTTGTGGTGTTTCAAACCTTGGTGCGGGTATTTGGGGTTCAGGAGCGGGATATGCATAGCTGGTGTAGACATGGGAGTTACGCTGAATGGCCTCGGTTGGATAAGGGGGGTTAATTGGAGGATTTATGTTGGGCTGCTGCATAGTTCGCATTTCAGGGTAGGCGTTGAGCGGGAAGCTCTGAGGTGGTACAATAGCTGTGGGTTCATACACACTGACTTGGGGTGGGGGGGGCAGGGACCATTGTTGACTGTATCACCGGCTGAGAAGCGGCTGCACCCAGTCTGCCATAATCAGACCTGTTAGTCTGGTGACTTGGACCCGGGCTAGGGCTGTTGTCGAAACAGAGCTGAGGTACCTGTATTGAAGCTCCAGGGCCTGGAAATGAAGATACATGAGCTGGAGTAACACAGTGATCAGTATAAGGTGATAGGATTGGGGGTTGTGGGGTATTATGCAAGCCTGAGTCTGTGGGGTTCCAGCTAATCCGGTGGTCTTCAGTATCAAACTGTAGTGAAGCATTTGCAAACCTGGTGGGCTGGTTGGTGAGTTTTGGCCTCACTGATAGCTGGTGGTTCACTGTGCTTGTGTCAGCGGATGCCCCTTCACTCAAGAGGTGTGTGTGTGTTTTAATAGGGGACTCATAGTTGAGGCTCATTGCAGGCCCAGGGAGAGGTTGCAGGCCTGATGCCTCAAGCTTTGATGGGGAATCTGTACAAGCACTCTACATCTGTTTGTGTGTTAACTTGTGTTTATGTGGAAATGTTATTTCTAGTGTATTGTAATGAGTCAAAACAATCAATACAAATTATAAGGTCTAGCACAATATCAGCTCGTAATTAAATTACATCTAGAACACTGCTCAATAAGAATATATATGAGATAAACTGGCAACAATAGCTTAATATTCGTTGCAGAGTGGTCTCACACACAATATACTCTTTAACCATTCAAGTAGTGGTGAAGTTGCTATAATAACAGGAACATTTCTCTAAAGAAAACAGCAAAGTTCACAGCCTTTAAAGGATATATTGGAGAAGGTGAATTTCCTGCCAATACAGCTACACAGATGATAATAGCTCAGTCCAACAAGCTGTTCACTCACCAGCCTAGTACATACAGTTCAACACAGTGGCAAAGTGTGTGGGGGGGGGGGGGGGGGGGTACTGCCATCAGTCTCTCCTTCTCAGCAGTCTCGGAGCACCACAATCCGGGTCACGGCACCAAAGATGTAACCCAAATGTCCAGTAGCCTCTCTGAACACCATGGGACTCTGCGTTGTGTTTGTTATTGGTGATGGGATGTTATGCAGAGGGGTGGAAAACAGGACACAGCAGATCGGATTGCGGTGGAGATGCTGAGTAGCGATTTATTCTTCACAATGGCAGCTCTTCTGACACACCTTTTGCGGAGTGAATGCAAACATTAGCGCATTAGCTACATGCTAACCAATACAATAACCAAATGAACAGACAAAACATAAACATATCACTCCCAAACATACAAAAACGGGTAAATACACATTTAAACTAACCCATTAATTAAATAAATGGAATGTTTGGACGTTTTTAACATAATAATGTGTACAATTATTTGCCGCCATTAACACTGCTCACCTTTTGCGGAGTGAATGCAAACATTAGCGCCAAGATGGCGGCCGCACCCAGAACAACAAGAGAAATACGGTGTCCCACAATGGACAAAAAACAACAATTTGCTGCGCAACAGCAACACCTAGTGGCCTGTCAAGGCTGTTACCTTACATATACTAAAATGACAAAGTATTGGTTTTGGTTAGACTAGTTTGACTGAAATGTTCTATATAATCTGATGACTAAAAAAGACTCAACAGTTTTCATTGACAAAAAATAGACTAAAATCATTAGTTTTCTTTGACTAAAATAAGACTAAAATGCTCAGACTTTTAGTCGACTAAAACTTGACTAAATAAAAACAGGATGAAGGTGACTAAATATGACTAAAACTAAAAAGGAAATGTAACACAGGACTAAGACTAAAACTAAATTAAGAAATAGCTGACGAAATTAAAACTAGTTGACACTCTCTTTTTATTATAACAGGTGGGCACCCGCCTAGCTCTTTCAGTTGTGTGGTTTGTTTACATTTTACAGTGACGTTGACGTCACTCTTTCTTCTTCAGTGGCACGTTAGAGCCCACTACTATTGCAATACTGCCCCGAGTGGCTGTTATTGTTAAATAATGTTTGTGTTTGTTCGGATGAATTTCTTTGAGCTATGACTTCTTTATCCTCTTCGTAATGCTGACTGAGCTCTGTGCACATACAATATATCCGATTAAAGCTGAGGTTCCACAGATTATTTAGGTATATATATCATCACTGAGTGATCCGAACTCTTGACAGGGGAAGCAAACACAGACATCACAACACGTACCTTTACAGAGCTTTTACGGGAGATCGTCTCACCGTAGCTGTCAATCTGATCAAAAGACTTGTTCAATGGCATTAAAACGAGAAAAAACGCGGCTGAATCGGTTAATCCATAGGTTGATAATGTTTCTGTGTGATAAATGTTTTTATTTATAATCCATAATTCCATTTTAATGTAAAAATCGGAGAGTAATAGTTAGCTGCTAATGGTAGCCAACAGAGTTATCGCAGCTTTCGGTCTTGGCTATGCGGCAGTCTCACACACACACCTTACCAAATAAGGAGTATGTGGGACTTCCCCTCGATTCCATTGGCTCTGACGGTTAGAGATCAGTCAATCAGCAAAATCGACCAAGATAGGTCAAATCTACCCAAATGACCCCAGAAGTGTTTTTTTTGCTAAATCTCTCTAAAAAGGTCAAATTTCACTTGTTTTGTATCAATCTTGATACAGGGTACTTATTATATGTTGTAGTTTGGATTCCTAAAGCTTTTAGTCTACCATCCCATCATTCAAGGGTGGTTTTCACTATAAGTACTTACATTTTTTTACTGTGTTCAATCTGAATTTACTTTAAAATCAAAACACCTATATTGATTCTGACACTTCTACATACAACTCACAGGTGTAACCTTGCTTTGAGAAAAAAGATTATTAATGTAACCGTTTTAGAAGGGAAGATATGGTCATTTGTTCTGGGAATGTCATTTTTGAGCCTGAGACCTGAAAAACAGGCTTAACAAGTTAATGGAAAACAGTCTGACCTGTTGATCCAACAAAAGGGTGTACCCCAAGGATCAACTATGGGCCCACTTCTGTTCTCCATTTACATAAATGATTTATCTTCTTGTCTCATTAATTGTTGTACTCACCTTTATGCTGATGACACTGTCATATATACATCCAAATCAGATTTCTCACAAATTCAGATCTCTCTTCAATCGGATTTTAATATCACACAATAAACTACTGCTTAACAAAATACAATCTTAAACCATGGTCTTTGGTACCAGGCAGAAGCTCAAATCCAAACCTAATGTAGTAATAACATGTAAGGATGGCACTTCTCTCCATAAAGTTGAGAGCTTTAAATATCTTGGTGTATGGCTAGATTCTGAACTTTCATTTAAACTACATATAAAGCATGTAATACAACAAGTAAATTACGGAATCAGTGTTTTACACCGCTCTCGCAATTGTTTTACGCGCAGTGTCCGAAAGAGAATTGCTTCTCAACTTATTCTTCCGATTATGGACTATTGTGATGTTGTCTACCAAAATGCACATAACTCAGATCTTGCTCCACTGAACATAGCCTACAACAGACTATGCAGATTTGTTCTTGATTGTCCTCTTCGTACACATCATTGCACAATGTATAACCAACTTAAATGGCCTTCTTTAAATGTAAGAAGACACACGCATTGGCTTCAGCTGATATTGAAATGCATTTATCTTTGGCACGTTAGAATCCACTACTATTGCAATACTGCCCAGAGTGGCTGTTATTGTTAAATAATGTTTGTGTCGCCACAACGGCTTTTTATATCCACCAGCTGCTCTCTGATTGGCCATCAGCGAGCGTATCGACGAACGTCCAATCAGAAGGGAGCTCACGTTGGGAAGCCTCTTTATGCGGCTTATTTAAAGGAATGGTATGCTCATGACACTCATTTTTAAATAATTATCATCCGATAAAACAGACCAGTCTCTGCCAGTCTTTTTTTTTTTTTTAATCCAATGACATTATCAGTGATTTTAAACTGATTAATTACCGAAATAACATCAACACTGTGGGCGGCGCCATTTTACCGGACGTGACGTAAACCATGCGTTTGGTTTCGAGGACACGTTGATGTTCATGTTATTTACTGTAGTTACTCTCTTAAAATATGCCTCATTGTATCGTGAAACAATGCCACAATTCTGATAGGAACAATCCACGGAATGCTTGGTTCCATCTGTTGCCAAAAGGTAAGCGTAGGAAGTACGTTCGGAGGCAGTGGCGAGCGAAATGTGGCCGGCCCGAACCGAAAGATCCACAGGCGCATGTATGCAGCGAACATTTCAAGTTTCCGGACGACTACTCTGAGAGTATGATAAAACATAACATGGGATTTATTGAACAACCATTACTTAATGGAGATGCAGTAGCATTGGTCTTTCTGGTGTCATCACCGACCAGGACACCAGTTCGGCCAGTTGAGAAATCGCCCTCTGCAAGTGTGAAGCGACGGAGGACCAGAAGTAGTGCTCGGAGTAAGAATAAGGTATGTTATAGCGCATTTCCATTGCAGCGGGTAGCCCCATTTAAACGTCCTTTATCGTCCAGGCCAGGCCAGTTTTTGGTGGCCTTTCCATATAGCGTAGTACCGGCTAGTGGGTATTTTCCCCCAGTTTTTCCGGCCCCATAAAATCGTGGTTCTAGGGCCAGGGACAACGAGGCTGAGTATGCTAAACTAGAGAGGGAATTGCTAGCAAGGGTGGTACTACATGCATACATATCTAGTAATCAAAATCATTGTATCTACTAAGTAGTACTAAGTAGGCTCGAACCTGTATGGCTGAATTCCCCCATCCAATCTCTTCATATTGCTCAAAACTTCTTCCTCGGCTCAAGAGTCCGAACTCAAATACTCCGCCATGTTTTCGTGTGTTTACAAAGTGAACGCATGGATGACGTCACGACCATCACGTGACTACTGAAAATGGCCAAAATGGCAGCGGCCTGACGGAATATACAGGTTTTGATAAAAAAGAGCTATAAAATCATTATTTACCAGGGAATATCGCTGATTTCTTCAGGGTATGGTTTAAACATAATGTTTCACTAAATACTGAAGTTTTGATTAATTATCTAATGAGTGGAGCATTCCTTTAAAAATAAAACAGGACATATTTAACCATACCATAACCCTTAATATAAAAAGTGTTTGATAAATAACCCCACAGAAACACTTGTTGACATTTTCAGTGCATCCAGAGAATGTTAATTATATTCAAATGTGTTAAGTTTGTAAAGTTTAAATTAGGGCTGTCAAACGATTAAAAAATGTAATCAGATTAATCACAGCTTAAAAATTAATTAATCATGATTAATCACCATTCGAACTATGTCCAAAATATGCCATTTATTTATGTATATTGTTGTGGGAATGGAAAGATAAATGAAAGAAGGCGGATATATCCATTTAACATACAGTATCTATGTTTATTATAACATTTTTCTGCATGTCAAAATGAAAGACAACCCACACACCTATCAATCATCAAACCGTGGGGTTTTAATTCATTACGTGTTGATTTCTATCAACGGGGGAGTACTTCAGGAAAGTCGACAGAGGGGGGGGTTGGCGGCGGCTAGTGGAGTACTTCGTGACCACAGAGTGTGAACGTTGTGATCAGCTGTTTTAGCGCAGTTCTCCAGTGAAGGGGGGGGGAGTCCCCCTCCGCAGCCGGTTGGCGTAGTTTTGGCACAATTCCGTTGTACAGACCGACGTTAACAGCAGCCCTGTCTGTGCACACGGAGACCGACTCTGTCGTCCGGTGATCTAACCGCCTCTGGAAAAGCTTCACAAGTACGTCGGTACGCAAATGCGCTTTGTGGCACAAGTGACGGTACGCATTTCAGATTACGCACATAACCTGCGTACCAGTTATGTGCACCCCGTACTACAGCAAAAGTATTCTCCGTCGGGACTTCCTGCAACAACACCACCTCGTTATCAAAGATGTTCTATTGAGAAGACGATCACTAAGTGACAAAAGTTTTCAAAACCGTGGCTGCTGAAATCAATCTTACTAACAGCTGTCTGTGCAATTTACTCCGCGCGAATTGGCAGACTTTATTTCGCTTACTTTAACATCATTTTTCATGGTGGGGCTAAGCCATTTCTTGGTATGGGTGTAGCCTACCCCAGCCATACCCTGGCCCTGCCACTGGTGGCACGTATGGGGCGGGCCATTCTGCACATGCGTTAAATGCGTTAAATATTTTTAACGCAATTAATTCGAAAAATTAATTACCGCCGTTAACGCGATAATTTTGACAGCACTAGTTTAAACACATTAATATGATAACAATCCCTTAAACCTGAAACTAAAATGTGACAAATCCAATCTAAATGACTGCGATATATTCCCTGTACTGAAGTAATACTAAAAAACACAATATCTGCATTAAAACAGTACACTGTACGGTTAATGAAACATTAAGAGGTAAACAAACATAACATGTAAGTGGCTTTGGATAAAAGCGTCTAACACGTAACATGTAATGTAATGATAAGCTTTCAGAGGTGCAACAATCAGGGGGCTGCAGGTCTGGAAACAGTAGCTGTAGCAGTTGGCTTTGTCCTGTAAAAACATCCTGAAGTTGACCTGTTGTCTAATGAAGTGGTGGAACACGCTGGAGATACCTGGTTGCATTACAAAGTGAATCTCTATTTCCAGAGAAATATAGAATGTCTGGAAGTGTTTGGAAAGAGCTCAAACACAGATCAATACATAGCAAGCACACCATCTGTCAGGTGTGGCATGCCAACATACAGTATCATATCAAACAGGTATTTTAAGCCACTGCAATATTTCACATGTCAAATTCTGACGGCGTGAAAAAGCATGCAGACATCATTGCTGACGTGATAATACCTCCAGTTATTAACTGTTAAATCAAACGTTTATTCATGTTTAGCATTTGTAATGACTCAATAAATGCATTAGATATTATGCATATAGATATCACAATAACTATTTATTTTCAAACACATTAATACAAAAAGAGAAATACAAATAAAACATATAGCCTAAATTAGAAACAAATATATAATAATATTGTAATATTCTATTGGAAAGCATTTAACTCTCTTGCTATGAAATAAACAAAGTACTGTAGTAATCAACTATTTCAAATGTATTGTAGTAAGTAGAATCGACAAGGAGTACTGTAGCTAATGATCTGAGTACTTCTACGTTTACTTTAGAAGCAGATCTGAGTACTTCTACGTTTACTTTATACGCAGATCTGAGTACTTCTACCTTCTCAGTTTAAATCCGAAATTTCCGACGCGTCCTTGAAGGCGTCCCTTTAAAATGGAGTTTCACGGTGCTGCAGCGGCTCGACAGAATTTCAGGCCAAACAAACGGAACAACCGGAGACTTTCTGACCCCGGTGATCCCCCGGGGATCCGGCTGGTGCTCCGCTGTTCGGTAAGTCCTCGTGTTCAGCCTCAGTTTGTAAATGCTGCTGTTTTAATCTTAGCTGTGCTTTAAAAGGATGCTTACATTATGATGCACGCTTTTCAAATTAAGACACGATGTCTAACTATCTATCATATTTTTCGCGCACAGCCCGCCGGGTATATGATTTTAACTTTGTGGATTTGAGCCTTTATTGGAGAAGAAGTTGTGTTTGCAGCGTTCTTATTATACATCCATGGTTTGCACCGAGAAGCCATTTTGGTGCGTTCAAGTTACATCGGGTGAAAACCGTCAAAAATGAAAATCAGAACATTTCCAAGTAGCAGAGGTGGAAGAAGGACTCAGATCTTGTACTTGACTAAAAGTAGAAGTACTCACTTAATTAAAGCATTAATTAATTAACGCTGACAATTATTTTATGGCGCATTAACAGTTTGAATTATTAAGTGTTTGCAAACCAAATGTTACTGCACTTGTTTTTCACTATAGCATTTTTTTTGTAGAACAATCATGCGATTAATTGACATTAATAACAAATGTTAATCGTTTCCCTGCACTAAAATACATGTATGTATGACAAACCAAAAACACAAGTGAGACCCTCAAAATTAGCAGAAAACGGACCCCTTTTATATATAGACATTTGTATTCATTGGGATGAACCCCTTGAGATGCACCATCTCGTTTTCAAGGGGGTCCCAACAATAGCAACAACTTACAGACATACATAAACAAAAAGACAAAATGCAAAACATGACACACAAGACAAACCACATTACAATTTGAGACAGTCGAGCAAATCAGTTTCATCAATATCAGTTAATAACAAGTACAGACCAGTTGAAAGCGAGATAACAATGCATGTTTAAATAAACCCAATGATGCAAGAGATCTAATAGCAGCAGGTAAAGTATTCCAGTCTGTTGGGGCTTTGAAAATGAACGCTCTTCTGCCAATCAATTTTTTTGCAGAGGGGACAGAGAAATACATCTGAACAGAATGTCTAACTTGATGATTTGGTGAGTAGGGTACAAAATACTACTTTAAATAAGGGGGATAGTTAAGATAAATGCATCAGCTGGAGCCAATGCATGTGTCTTCTTACATTTAAAGAAGGCCATTTAAGTTGGTTATACATTGTGCAGTGAGGTGTACGAAAAGGACAACCAAGAACAAATCTGCATAGTCTATTGTAGGCTATGTTGAGTGGAGCAAGATCTGATTTATGTGCATTTTGGTAGACAACATCACAATAGTCCATAATCGGAAGAATAAGTTGAGAAGCAATTATCTTTCGGACACTGAGCGTAAAACAATTGCGAGAGCGGTTTAAAACACCGATTCCGTAATTGACTTTTTGTACTACATGCTTTATATGTAGTTTAAATGAAAGTTCAGAATCTAGCCATACACCAAGATATTTAAAGCTCTCAACTTTATGCAGAGAAGTGCCATCCTTACATGTTATTACTACATTAGGTTTGGATTTGAGCTTCTGCCTGGTACCAAAGACCATGATATAAGATTTTGTTTTGTTAAGCAGTAGTTTATTGTGTGATAGCCAGTCCTGTAAGATATTAAAATCCGATTGAAGAGAGATCTGAATTGTGTGTGACAGTGTCATCAGCATAAAGGTGAGTACAACAATTAATGAGACAAGAAGATAAATCATTTATGTAAATGGGGAACAGAAGTGGGCCCAGAGTTGATCCTTGGGGTACACTCTTTTGTTGGATCAACAGGTCAGACTGTTTTCCATTAACTTGTTAAGCCCCGAGCCTGTTTTTCAGGTCTCAGGCTCAAAAATGACATTCCCAGAACAAATGACCATATATTTTCTTCTAAAAGGGTTAAATTAATAATCTTTTTTCTCAAAGCAAGGTTACACATGTGAGTTGGATGTAGAAGTGTCAGAATCAATATAGATGTTTTTATTTTAAAGTAAATTCAGATTGAACACAGTAAAAAAATGTAAGTACTTATAGTGAAAACCACCCTTGAATGATGGGATGGTAGACTAAAAGCTTTAGGAATCCAAACTACAACATATAATAAGTACCCTGTATCAAGATTGATACAAAACAAGTGAAATTTGACCTTTTTAGAGTGATTTAGCAAAAAAAAACACTTTTGGGGTCATTTGGGTGGATTTGACCTGTCTTGGTCGATTTTCAATCAATCAATCAATCAATCAATCAATCAATGTTTATTTATATAGCCCAATATCACAAATGTTACATTTGTCTCAGTGGACTTTACAGTTTGTACAAAATATCAGTATGACAATATTTTGCTGATTTATAACGCTCTCTCTAACCGTCAGAGCCAATGGAATCGAGGGGAACTCCCACATACTCCTTATTTGGTAATGTGTGTGTGTGTGAGACTGCCGCATAGCCAAGACCGGAAGCTGCGATAACTCTGGTGGCTACCATTAGCAGCTAACTTTTACTCTCCGATTTTTACATAAAAACGGAATTATGGATTATAAATAAAAACATTTATTACACAGAAACATTATCAACCTATGGATTAACCGATTCAGCCGCGTTTTTTCTCGTTTTTAAGGGAGACGATCTCCCTTAAAAGCTCCGTAAAGGTACGTGTTGTGATGTCTGTGTTTGCTTCCCCTGTCAAGAGTTCGGATCACTTAGTGATGATATATATACCTAAATAATCTGTGGAACCTCACTTTTAATCGGATATATTGTATGTGCACAGAGCTCAGTCTGCATTACGAAGAGGATAAATAAGTCATAGCTCAAAGAAATTCATCCGAACAAACACAAACATTATTTAACAATAACAGCCACTCGGGGCAGTATTGCAATAGTAGTGGGTTCTAACGTGTCACTGAAGAAGAAGTAGTGACGTCAACGTCACTGTAAAATGTAAACAAACCACACAACTGAAAGAGCCAGGCGGGTGCCCACCTGTTATAATAAACACAAAAGAGAGTGTCAACTAGTGTTAATTTCGTCAGCTATTTCTTAATTTAGTTTTAGTCTTAGTCCTGTGTTACATTTCCTTTTTAGTTTTAGTCATATTTAGTCACCTTCATCCTGTTTTTATTTAGTCAAGTTTTAGTCGACTAAAAGTGTGAGCATTTTAGTCTTATTTTAGTCAAAGAAAACTAATTATTTGAGTCTATTTTTTGTCAATGAAAACTGAGTCTTTTTTAGTCATCAGATTATATAGAACATTTCAGTCAAACTAGTCTAACCAAAACCAATACTTTGCCATTTTAGTATATATAAATAAATAAGATTATATCTTGTCCTTATTTGATGAAAAACTCAGGTTGAATGATTGAGAAGCTTTGCAGAGTATCTGCTCAGGTTTGTGGTGTTTTTACCAGCTGTGTTTTGGCCACATTGCTTCCCTTCTGATGAAACAATGCATTCGCTTTTTATCTCCGCCTCATTGTAGCGAAAATGGGCCCAAATATCACATTGTTTCTTTCTCCCAAGCAGTGGTGGCTTTAGACTTTTTCGTTGTCAGTCATTTTGACGGACAGGATCGTAACATTTCCGTCATTATCCATTATTACCCGTCGAGTGCACAATTTATCACTCACTCGCGCTGACCGGGGGGTATTCGGTTAACGCGAGTGCGACCACTGCTCCCAAGCCCTGTTGTTGCCATTTTATTTTCTGTTAAATAAGGTTAGTTAGACCCGAGTCTTCCTGAGGGTTCACAGTGTGCCGCTGCCCGGTGTAATTCAAATGTACCGCCGCGCGCACCGCAGACACACAGCTGCTGCCCAGCGCAGCACCGGAAATGGAACTGCTGGGAGAAAAACTGACTATCAGAAATATCAAATTAGAGAGAGAGGGGGGAGGGAGAGAGAGGGGGGGGACAGAGAGAGAGAGAGAGAGAGAGAGGGAGAGAGGGGAGAGGAGAGGGAGGAGAGAGAGAGGGGGGAGAGAGAGAGAGGGGAGAGAGGGAGAGAGAGAGAGAGGGGGAGGAGAGAGAGGGGGGACAGAGAGAGGAGGGGGGGACAGAGATAGAGAGGGGGGACAGAGAGAGGGGAAGGGACAGAGAGAGGGGGGGGAGGAGGAGAGAGAGGGGGAGTGTCAAATGACATACTGAAGACCACACGGAGCAACACTGTGAGCACATACATTTACGTACACAGCGTGGGGATGTCATAGTAAAGCAAAGCAAGGCAAGGCAAGTTTATTTATATAGCACTTTTCAACACAAGGCAATTCAAAGTGCTTTACAAAAAATGAAAGAGATTAAGAAAATGGCATTTAAAATCAGTCAATTAAACATTAAAAGAAAAAAAGTACATGGATAAAAGTTACAGTGCAGTCTAAGATATGAATAGTTCAATTAAAAGCAGCGACAAAAAGAAAAGTCTTCTTGCTGGATTTAAAAGTAGTGAGAGTTGCAGCGGACCTGCAGGTTTCTGGGAGTTTGTTCCAGATATTTGGAGCATAATAACTGAACGCTGCTTCTCCATGTTTAGTTCTGACTCTGGGGACAGAAAGCTGACCAGTCCCTGAAGACCTGAGAGATCTGGATGGTTCATAATTTAGCAGGAGGTCAGAAATGTATTTTGGGCCTAAACCATTCAGTGCTTTATAAACCAGCAGCAGTATTTTTAAATCTATTCTTTGACACACAGGAAGCCAGTGTAAAGACTTCAGAACAGGAGTGATGTGATCCACTTTCTTAGTGTTAGTGAGGACTCGAGCAGCAGCGTTCTGAATCAGCTGCAGCTTTCTAATAGATTTTTTAGTGAGACCTGTGAAGACACCATTGCAGTAGTCGAGTCACTGAAGATAGAAGCATGGACAAGTTTTTCCAAATCCTGCTGTGACATTAGTCTTTTAATCCTAGATATATTCTTTAGGTGATAGTAGGCTGATTTAGTAACTGTTTTAATGTGACTGTTGAAACTCAGGTCAGAGTCCATGACTACATCTAGGTTTCTGGCTTTATCTGTTGTTTTGAACATTGCACACTGAAGCTCAGCGCTAACTTTTATACGTTCTGACTTGGCTCCAAAAACCATTACCTCAGTTTTATCTTTGTTTAATTGGAGAAAGTTCTGACACATCCAGTCATTGATTTGTTCAATGCACTTACCTTAATACATGGAGTAAAGGTCACCATCACAAAGCTATTGTTAACAATAACAACAACCGTAATGCTTTAGCATTAAAACACCATAGACTGTAAATATAAGGAAAACACAGACACTCATCACCGAGGACACAATATCAATCGATCCAGCAGAGGCCAAACACAGAAGATCAACAAAATATATGACATAAATGAACTTACCAAAGCTGAAGGCTCACTTGAAAAGAAAAGCGGCACGGCGGTCCTTCCTCTGACAGAATGTGTCTATCACTTTGGGGATGAAGTCCTGTAGTTGCTGGATCAACTGGCTTTCAATTGAAAGCATGGCCAATGCGTTAAGTCGCGGCTGTCCCATGGTGTTGCGAGTGAAAGTCTTTATCCTTTTGAGGGTGGAAAAGTTCCTCTCTGACTCGGATGTCGTCATCGGAGTTGTTACTATTATTTTGACCAAAATAACAGTCTCAACAAACGTATCCTCCAAGTTGTTCTCGTGAATGGATTTCAACAGAGACAGGGCAGTGTTTCCAGTGTGAAGCTCAATATGGCGGTAGAGCGTGGTCAGCTCAGACTTCAACTTCTCCTTGTTTCCCAACGCAGGCCACAGTTTCACGGCGCAGTCAAGCTCAGGTGTAGGAAATGACAGGACATGCTGTGGGAAGAATGAGCTGTCAACGAGCTTTGCAGCGATCAAATGGTCACTCTGTGAGAACCTCTGTTCCACCTGTGAGATGACTGTGTCACAAGCCTCCTTCATCACCGGCACTGTGCTGCTGACTCGTCGGCCTGGCTCGTCTGTTCCACCAAGAGCGGTGGTGGCCAATGCATCAGTTTGCTGCCTCATTTTCTGGACATGTTCCTTGAAACGGCAGAGCACGCTGTTGATCCCAGGTGCATTGATGCTTCGTTTTTGCAGAGTGTTGTATAAAACATCCACTTCTGGCATAAGCAACGAAAAAAACTCCAGGAGCTGCATAAATGCTCGGTCCCGCAGTTTCTTTGACAGGCCGTATGCCTCACTTATGGTGACCGCATCCCATCCTGGTTGTGAGCGTATATGCTCTATACACTGAAGCAGTGCTTCTCGGGTCTCCCAAACCGCGTTCACAGTTCTGCTTTTAAAGTTCCATTTCACAGCCGGTGGCCGTGGTATGCGTCTCTGTGTTGCCTCTGCAAGAGCTGCAACACGTTTTTGGAGCACCGGAGAAAAAAGTGGAAAAAGCAGTTGGATCTGCAAAAACCACCTTCAGGATGCTCATCCTTGCTGAACTGCTGCAGGGTCAGGTTCAGTTGGTGGGCGTAGCAGTGAACTAACTGAGCGTTTGGGTACGTCTCCTTCATCACCGTCTGTACCCCGCGCACGTTACCGCTCATGACGGCCGCCCCGTCATAGGTCTGAGCGATTAGCTTTTCTTTCAGCTTCAGGGGTTCCAGAACACCCTTGATGCTTTAGAGAGACCTACACCAGTTGTGTCCTTTACTTCCACAAACTCCAAAAAACGCTCTGTAACTGTGAGGTCAGGCATAATGTATCGCAGCACAATCACCATTTGCGATTTACAGGAGACATCGGTTGTCTCGTCGGCCTGAATGGCAACAAATGATGTGTTGTCCACTTGCTTGGCTATTTCCTCCCTGTACACATCATACATGCAGTCCAAGAGTTCATTCTGTATGGTGCTTGATGTCCCTTTGAAAACAAGCTGAGCTTCGTAGTGCCGTCGAAGCCTGGAATCGCCCTCACACATTGTCTCGAAAATTGACCTGAATATCCCTGGATTCAGAGAGTCCGCCGACTCGTTGTGGCCCCGCAGTGCTGTCTCACATTTCCCACACAGTTTAATACAGGTGATGATCCGACCAAGCACGTACCTGTTTTCTTCTTATGATCATCAATGCCGCGTCTGTAGGCGCTGTCAATCTGAGCTGCAACATTCACCCTTCCAAGTAATCCCAATTTTACGGCATATTCCAAATGACTGTTGCTGCTCTCATGCTTCATTGTCCTCTCCGAAAGATGCTTTAAGTCCTTGTAACCTGTCCTCGACCAAGTACCTTGATCTTCACCAAAAAGCAGGCAAGGAAAGCAAAAGAGGGAATTCTTCTGGATGCTCGCCGTTAGCCATTTATTTTTAGCAAACCACTCAGCGTTAAACCCACGTTTCACTTTGCCCGCAGTCTGGACCATTTGGAAATCCGGTGGATGGTGGGCACCGAGGCGCTTTACCTCCAGTTTCTCTCCGAGACTAAGTGTCTCAAATGTGTGCTCCAGTAAATGGTCAACTTCATTCATTTTCTTTCAGTTTTTTACTTCTTTTAATCGCTGGTGATGTTAGCTATATGCTGCTCTCTCGTCTCCTCTTCAAACTACACGTGACGTTTCGCAGCACTGCACATGTGACGTACTTACAGCCAATCAATTCTGAATTATGCGAGATGACGTATGGTGGGGATGGCAGCACTATGCCCCTATGGTCATTATTTTTTTGCCACACACATTAAATAGAAAAATACTCTGAGCATGCGCAGTGTAGTTTTTACAGTCACCGTTCACTTAGACAGTGAGAGGGAGGGGCAGGATCGGGTTTTGTCCCAGATGGCTCTAAACAGCTCAAAACGGCACTGTTGACACTAATTAGAAGAACACAGACTAAAACCGCAATGTACAGACAAATCAGATGATTAAACATGATCTTAAAATATATTTTATATATATATATTTATTTTTTTTGTAATATTTTCTGCTGAAACTAGGTGGGGCTGTGATACGATAAAACGATGCTGAAGTTAATCCATAGGTTAATCCAGTGGTTCGCAAAGTGGGGGGCGCGCCCCCTCAGGGGGGGCGCGAGAGACCAGGAGGAAAAATGGCTATACAAAAAAAAAAAGATACAAAAATAAAAATCATAAATTGAAAAATGATTGATTCGAAAATAATATGATGCCGTACTATTACGTCTGGGTCTCTGTGTTTCATTAAAGCTCGGCTCTGTGTGTGTGCGTGAGCGAGCGAGAGAGAGAGAGAACGCACCGGTACCGGAGATCGTTGTTGTGAATAAATGAAAAACAGATATGAAATACTATATGACAGTAAAACAAGAATAAAGTTTAAAAGGGAGTGATTTGTAAAATATCCATAAAGAAAAAGTAAATCTGTACAGTTCTGTGTTGAGAGATGTATCCATAGATCTCTCATGTTGCTCTCAAAGTGCACCAGATTGATGCTTTTAACTTCAATATTTAAAAACAAATCTTCCCGGGGGAGCTAGAGCATGCCCCCGGACCCCCCTATGTGAGGTCCACACACCACCTATAAAAATAGAACTTTACCCCTGCTTACACCTATATGCCTCGAGCCTTCATTGTAACTGTCACACTGTGTATTTGCGTGGGGGGTGTTGAGGTAGAACATTCCACTGTAGCGACCGGTACATTAATGGGAAACCCTAAATGTTTGAGCACCCTCTATGAAACGTCAAGCTACCCCACAGCACCCCAACATTTTAAATATCTGGCGCCACCACTGAGCCTGACTATTTGTGTTGGGGGGGCCCGACTTATTATTTTCTCCAAAGAGGGGGCCTGACAGAAAAAGTTTGAGAACCACTGGGTTAATCCAATGTGTCTGTGTCCCTTTGAAATGATTTCTGATAATCCATGAGGAATAAATCAGCTTTTCGGTTTTGAAATGTCAGAGCTAGAGACAGCTTCACTCTGGAGAAAAACTGGTCGCGCGAAGAGCCTTTTCTTTTTTTAACATGAGTGTGTGCAGGGAGATTTCCCTTCGATTCTATTGGCTCTAACGGTCAGAAAGAGATGTCACATGTCAAAATCGAAGAAGGGGGGCCAGAGATAAGGAAAATCCACCCAAATGACCCCAGAAGTGTTTTTTTTTTGCTAAATCTCTCTAAAAAGGTCCTATTTCACTTGTTTTGTATCAATCTTGATACAGGGTACTCATTATATGTTGTAGTTTGTATTTCAAATGCTTTTAGTCTACCATACCATCATCCAAGGGTGGTTTTCACTATAGTAATTATTATGTTTTGGACGGACACAATCATTAAAATGTTTTTACTGTGTTCAATCTGCATTTACTTTAAAATAAAAACATCTATATTGATTCTGACACTTCTACATCATACTCACGGGTGTAACCTTGCTTTGAGAAAAAATATTATTAATCTAACCCTTTTAGAAGAAAATATATGGTCATTTGTTCTGGGAATGTCATTTTCGAGTCTGAGACCTGAAAAACAGGCTTGGGGCTTAACAGGTTAAGAGGTTAATCACCGAAAAATGCAATTACGATAGAAATTGTCCCCTGTCAAAAGTTTCTATGGTGTACTACTTAAGCTCAAGGTCATGGCTTCTTCATTTGTTTTTTTCGAGAAGTTTTGACAATTCTTCATAATTTATTGGGTCTTTAAAAATTCAAAGATTGCCTGAACAATTTATCAGATCTTATGATAATGATTAACTACCATAATGTTCGAAGCCTTTACGCGCTTGTAAAATCTTTCGAATGGATCCATGTTTCTTAGAGATTTACAATTTAAAACATGTTACACATTGCTGAGTTGCATCTTAAATTAATATTAATATTTCCAACTCTTACATGATGTATACCCCTTTTATGTGGCGTATACTATTTACTCTTTTATATCCTCTATACCCTGCCCTTCAAAGAACAGAGAATAGTAAGGTGTAAAAGGTTTTGGGTTTTCAAAGTCTCTGTTAACTAACTCAAACTCTGTTTTCTGTCCCACAGACGGAAGAGCGCAGCAGACGATGCTCTAAAACACCAAAGAAGTGTCTTGTTTTCCTCTGCAAAAACCCGAGAAATCAAATATATCAGGAAGAGGCAAGACCGGAGCTCAGCTCCCATTGGCTCACACATAACTCGAGTCCTGCATGCGGCGTCTCGTCGCTACGGTTCTCTCTCTGTGTGTTCCTGAGAAAGTGTGTGTGAGCTCCAGCTCTACTGATCCATCATCTCTGTGTCTGGATAAACCTCTGAATGGACTCGTGCTCTTTTTTCTGGAGCGTTTACCTCGGGCTATAGGAGCTAGCTTAGCATGCTAGCTGGAAATATGTTAGCAACACTAGTCAGATTGAGAGTTTGATGGAGAGAGAAACGGCGTGTTTAACGGAGTCTGCAAGGAAAGGTGATCTAGGAAACATGAGTAAAGTCCAGATGCTGCTGTCGTTGAAGAAGCAGCGACTCACTGCTGCTAATGAAGAGATATTTGCTCTGTTTGAACAAACGATAGCAGAGCTCGAGGAGGAACTGTTTCTTTCCAAAGAGGAGAACAAGAGACTCCAGAAACTACTGGACGCTGTTTTACAGCCTCAGCTTCGGATACACAGAGCAGATGTCCAGCAGCTGGTGGTGGTTAAAGAAGAGCCTCTCCCTGACCAGCAGCAGGGGAGCACCAGTCTGGACCAGGAGGACCCAGAGCCCCCCCCACACATTAAGCAGGAACAGGAGGGAGAGCAGCTTCAGGAGCTGGAGGAGGATGATATCACCAAGTCCACTTTCACTCCTGACCCTGTGAAGAGTGAAGATGATGAAGAGAAACCTCAGTCCTCTCAGCCTCATCAAAGACAAACTGATCACATGGAAACAGAAGCTGATGGAGAGGACTGTGGAGGACCAGAACCAGCCAGGAGCTCAGATCCAGAGAGCAGTTTACAACCAAAGACTGAGGACCACACTGGAGACTCTTCTGAAGACACTGATGACTCTTCTGAACCTGACGCTGAACACAGTGCTGATTGGAAGGAGACCAGAGAACCTGCCTCAGGCTCAAACTCACTGAAAAATAGACAAGAATCTGTCAGTGATCCCCGACGTAGTGCTGGAAAGAACCCATTCAGCTGCTCAGTCTGTCAGAAAGCTTTTAGAGATAGACAAAAACTAGATCGACACATGAGAATCCACACAGGAGAGAAACCCTTTCGCTGCTCAGTCTGTAAGAAAGCTTTTAGAGATAGACAAAAACTAGATCAACACATGAGAATCCACACAGGAGAGAAACCCTTTCGCTGCTCAGTCTGTAAGAATGCTTTTTCACAGAATATACATTTAAAGGAACACATGAGAGTCCACACAGGAGAGAAACCCTTTCGCTGCTCAGTCTGTAAGAAAGCTTTTTCACGGAAGGAAACTGTAAAGGCACACATGAGAATCCACACAGGAGAGAAAGCATTCAAATGCTCAGTTTGTGAGAAGGCTTTTTCACGGAAGGAAAATGTAAAGAAACACATGAGAATCCACACAGGAGAGAAAGCATTCAAATGCTCAGTTTGTGAGAAAGCTTTTTCACGGAAGGAAACTGTAAAGGAACACATGAGAATTCACACAGGAGAGAAAGCATTCAAATGCTCAGTTTGTGAGAAGGCTTTTTCACAGAAGGCAACTGTAAAGACACACATGAGAATCCACACAGGAGAGAAAGCATTCAAATGCTCAGTTTGTGAGAAAGCTTTTTCACATAGTGAAAATTTAAAGAAACACATGAGAGTCCACACAGGAGAGAAAGCATTCAAATGCTCTGTCTGTAAGAAAGCTTTTTCACGGAAGGAAACTGTAAAGAGACACATGAGAGTCCACACAGGAGAGGAAATATACAGCTGCAATGTTTGTGACAAAAGATTTAAATGGCGTGGTCATTTCAAAAGGCACAAGTGTGTTGGTCTTCAGTCCTCACAGCTTAATGAAAATAACGGAGAGGCAGAGCCTCCAATCAGCAGCTCAGCTGAACACATGGAAACAGAAGCCGATGGAGAGGACAATGAATAAGTCTTATGACTGTTCACACGTGAGAGAAATCTGTCTGTGGACAATATGTTTCATGTTTTTGTCATTCTGATGTATACGTTAACCACTGACTGTTGATGAACCACTGCTCATTTAAGGTGGACTGACCTTTACAATGGACCAGCTAGTCTTATGGCGCATTTCCACTGCAACGGGGTAGCCCCGTTTAAGCGTCCCTAAGCGTCCTCGCTCAGGCCTCGGGCTGCCTCGCTGGCCGTCCGAGGCCGTGGCGCATTTCCATTACAGTTTAGGACCTGGGGTAGCAACGCAGTGTAGGCAGGGTGATCGGCTTTGTTTTTGTTCACATTTCGAGTTGTTCCGTCGAGCTCCCGCTGGATTTGATCATCCCCAATGAGATGTAGGAACGTCGTCACCTCCTCGGTCGACCACGGTGTGCTTTTCTTATTAGACGTAGCCATTTTTGTAGCTCATCCGTTTACAAAATGCTGTTTATAAAAATGCTGCATGCTTGCTTCTAAATATATATGCGACGCTAGGGATGAACTCGCGCGCGATCTTGTGACGATTCTCTCTGGCCAATCAGCAGTCGAGAGTGTTGACGTCACTAGTTCAGCCCTGGCCCTGGTCTGATAGAACCACGATTTTATGGGGCCGGAAAAAGAGGGAAAAAGTACCCGCTAGCCGGTACTAGGCTATATGGAAAGGCCACCAAAAACTGGCCTGGCCGCTTGAGGACGGTTAAACGGGGCTACCCGCTGCAGTGGAAATGCGCCATTAGTGTCTTAATGCAAACGTTTTGTAAAATGACGCTAGACCAACAACGTGCTGTTGGGCTGTGTGCTCTCTGCAGGACGGTGTCTGTACTCAAAGGTTGTTTATGGTATGAGAGCTTCACTCTGCTTTTGTTGTCCAAACGACGCCAACAGAGCGATACGTCTTCTTTCCAGCAGATGGCATACATGTTACATCATCCAGTCCAACTGTCATCCACATAGTAATGATTTAAAACAGCAATGTGTGAGATATGGCTAGTAATTGACTTACAATCTCAACAGAATGTAAAGAGGTTACAGTCTTGCGGTTATGTCCAAGATGTTGTTTTTTGTTGTTGTAAGAGATAATAGGGATTGATGCAGACAATAACCAGAAGATAGTCTGGATAGAGCCTTCAAAGAACCAGAAAGCGTTTTGAAGATTATTAGGGATATAGAAAGAATACAAATATTACAAATTATTATAATTTTTGCAGTGTTAACATCTACAAATGTAAAAGTATTCATTTATTAATAAATCATATTTGTTATAACTATGTATTTTTCAATTTGTTCATCACCTTAGTATTGAAGCTGATAAAGTTGGAGCTATTTTTAATAGCAGTATTGGCTATGCTGCTTGGTAGTTTTATTCTTTGTTGAAATACGAAATAATTCACGAGTTGATTTTATTTGTATAAAAAGTTGTAAAATAAAATTGTGCCATTTTAAAAAAAAAAAAAAAAAAAAAAAAAAAAAAAAAAAAGGAAGACCGGAGGAAAGGCCCGAGCCAAGGCTAAGACCCGCTCCTACCGGGCCGGGCTCCAATTCCCCGTCGGCCGTGTCCACCGGCATCTGAGGAAGGGTAACTACGCCCACCGCGTCGGTGCCGGAGCCCCGGGCCCTTTCTCATTTCTCTAACTCCTGTTTAGAGTATTGAGAGGTCCTGATAATTTATTCCGGTAAATTATTCTGACCTCCTAATTGACCTTTCCGAAGATTATTGAGTCTATGTAAGTTTGCGGCTTGGCTCAGATCCACCAACGTCAGCAAGATCTCACCTCTTCCTAACCCCCCCGAAGAACCAGGTTCAATTAACTGCTGTTTCAATTCAGACAACTCTTTTTTAATCTGTTTAAGCGATCCCGAAGGATTTTGATATCAGTAAATGGAGTGTGCTCCTACCTAAGTGTGTGTGGCAGGGTGCAATCTTACCTTTGACGCAGGAGAGGAGAGCACAGGTGTCTTTTAAAGGATCCCAATCCAACAGGTGGGATTCAGTTTATTTGAAGAAAAATAGGTCCAAACTAATACAGGGTTTTTACCTTCTCTCTTTACAACATTATAATCATACTAAAAACCTGGTGCTGTGATTATGTTCAAATGAAACTTTAATTCACAGTCTTACATTTATTACCAAAATGTTTTAATTTCAACTGCCCATTTCAGTTGTGACATTTTAAAATTCTCCCGATAGAATTTAGAGGTATTTCCTCGTAAAAAGACCGGTGACAATAAAAAGCGCATTCAACTTTTCCATTTCACCAACTCAATTCACATCAGTTTCATACCGTTTTTTCCGACACAGACGGCGGATTAACATTCAAAAACCCATACCTGTCCGCCAAGAGTTCGAAGGAAGGTCCTTACAGGTCGCGGTATTTATAATTTTCAAACACTTTTTCCGACACAGACGGCGGATTAACCTTTCAAAAACACATTCCTATCCGCCAAGAGTTCGAAGGAAGGTCCTTACAGGTCGCGGGTTATAATATTCACCAACACATCTCTCATCAAATCATTCCACTCAGCCAACAACCAAGAAAATCGAGAGATATTTACCAAGTGTGAGAGGATCTTTTCCGAGAGCTAGTTACCCAGCTCTGAAGCACACAGCCTACCCGGAGAGAGTTTACCAGGGGTCACCCCCCCTCTCTCGCGCTCTCTCAAAAAACCAGTCTCTTTATGCTAAAAAAACTGGATCCTAAACCCAAAAAAACAAACTCCTCCTCTTCACGTAATTTGTGAAGAACTGCGCATGTCCTATAATGTACAAGGCTGAACATGCCTCAACATGTTCCATAGCTGTTATGGGATAAGACACCTTTTCATATGAGGTAAAAAGGACATGAACTCTCTTTGGCCTCTAATGTTTCTCCCCTTAGTGTGAAGCCCCCCCCCCCCCCCCCCCCCCCCCCCCCCCCCCCCCTCTGTGGACTGCTGCCAGAGGAGAGGAAGAAAACTCAACATAAACATACCACTTTGTTTTGTTTATACTGTAACTATAGAAAACCTAAAATATGAAGCATTTTCATTGTGGGTTATACAAGAATATAATTGATTATATTTGATTATAACTAACTTTCGTTTTTAAGTATTAAACATACTATGAAAACTCACAACACCCTCTTTTCAAAACGCAAAGTTATCAAAATAGCAACAGAAAAAATTGTAAGCATAGATACATATTCAAAAACCGTCAAGAAGCATTCTCATTATGGGTTTATACAAGAATATGATTGATCATGTATGATTTATAATTAACTTTCGTTTTTTAAGTATTCACTTCATACCATGATCTCAATTAACTTTCGTTTTAAGTATTCACTTCATATGAAGATCTCAACACTCCCCTCCTCGACTCCTATCCTAGAGACTTAGTCCCGCCCACAGGAGATGCGAACGGAGGAGTCGAGGAGGGGAGCCGAGGAGAGAGGAGGTGAAGCAGCAGGCGGTTAGAGAAATGAGAACTCCTCTCCTCTGAGCGGTCATTTTAAAGAGACGTCCATTAATGATGACAGGAGGCACAGCAGTCCTCTGTCTGATCGGCAGATGTGTTCATGACGACTTATATATTCATTCACAGTGCGGTATAATACAGGGTTTCCCACACATAGACTATACTTGGGCGGGCCGCCCAGGTATATTAACGGCCGCCCAAGTATATTTCGCGACCCATTTTTTTATTTTATTTTTTATAAGTTTTTTTTTTTTTTTATTCGTCCGTGACCACGACGCCATCTGCGATCGATTAACTTGTGGACAATGATCCCTCGCTCCCTTGCTCTGATCTCGCCTCGTTAAGTGGCCTGCCTCACACAGGGTGACTGGCTGTCTACATCAGGGTTGCCCACACTTTTTGGGCTGGTGAGCTACTTTTGAAATGACCAGCTCACCGAGGTCTACCAACCAAAAATAAAATCCCAAATTGCAAGGGTTGCTGAATAACACGTTTTATTTATACATGGGATAATAGGGCTGCAACAAACGACTAATTTGATAATCGATTAATCTATCGATTAATGAAACGACTAATCGACTATTACTGTATGCCTTGCACAATTTCTCAAACCCTCTTGTTTAGCCATCAACTTTTAGATTTAGCTTGAGGTTGTTTTAGGCATGTGGAAACTAACAATGAAGACAATAAAGATGAATACTTGATTCAAAAATACATATATTATTAAATTAACAAATTGTGAACAAAACTAACATTGCTTTTTATTTAAATTAAATAAATAATATTTCACATCAAAAGAAACAACAATGTTTTAACAAATCGTATTAAATAATCTGATGACAGAACTGTGAACAGAATAGCTGAAACTTTAACAAAATAAAGAGTAACTCAGTTACCTCTAATCATTAACCCATGATTGAATCACTGAGTTAACTGCGTGTGTTGCTGCTAGCATACATAACACCTGACGTGGAAACGTTACTCGTGGATGGGGCTGCAGAGCTGCTAGAAAGACAGTGGAACCCGGTGCATTCCTCCGTCTGGATGTGGATGCACTTTTGCTAAATGTTAGACACATTGCTCGTGTTACCGCCCTCACATGCTGAACTCTCTTGGCAAGGAGCATTGTCCACCTCAAGACGGGTAACATTTAACCATCCCTTGGAGCGCTTCTCTCCGCCATCTCCTCCGTGTGTTGCTGCTTGCAGCAGCCGCGTGTGTGTAAACTGCCCCGCCCCCTCGCGCACAGACGGGGGAGAGAGATCTCGTCTCGATTGGAAAGATCGAAAATACACCGACATTTGTTTGTCTTTGTGCATGTTAGAAACGAGTTGGCGACACTAAGATTGCGAGATAATATTTGTGTAGCAATAATACATGACCTTTCTCTTTCTCAACTCACTACTCGGAGGGAAGTCGCTGTCATATGCCTTGTGAACACTCCGATAATGCCTCTCCACGTTACCTTTCTTTGGCAGAGCGACGCTTGCTTTACAAATAAGGCAAATAACCTTTGAATGTGAATCACAGCAAAATATTCCTCCTCCCATTCTGGGTGGAAGTGGTTTGTCTTTAGCTTCTTGCTCGGTCCTGCACTCATGTTGTTGTTTGTCTCTTGTTTGTCTCTTTAACTTAATTTGAGTTTTCCCGGCACTTGACTGATTTTGTATCGCTTTGCATTCTGGGTTAACAGACTGGAAAGCGATAGGTCGCTTTTTCTGTCAATCAAGTAAACTCCTGAATTAAGTGGCAGGGAGGCCAAGGGAGGAGGGATCAAAACCTGTTTTGTCTATTTTAACGGAACAGGATTTTTTTTTTTATGAATGACTCGCGATCTACCAGCATTGCCCCCGCGGTCCGACGTACTGGGCACCTCTGGTCTACATGATGTGGCCTGCCAACATGGCCACTGTCATAGAGATCATAAATCAAAGCCCTTGATTGGTCTCTGTGTGTCATTCAAGCTCGGGATAACCTCAGCTCAGGTGAGGTAAAGGACTCTCTGAGTGTTTAGATAGTTAACTTAGTTTAAGTTCTCAGTGGGTCTCAAACGGTGTGGTCACCATTTATGTAAACACATATTTCCATTTGAGAGGGTAGTGATTGATCTATCATCAAGATCGGAAGGCTGTGAGTTCAAATCCCGCCAGGAACACCACCACTAGTGTGCCCTTGAGTGCCATCTTTACGCAAAATGATTATACAAAATGAAAACTTTTTTTTTTTTGCGCACCCCAGAGAGCACACCGCTCACCCCCGTTTACGCCACATTGAGACCCGACAGCCCTCCAAGACACATCATCGTGAGATTTTTGGACGCAGCAGTTAAAGATCTGGTGATACGACAGGCATGGAGTCAGGGACAGGTCTCCTTCCAAGATAAAAGGATATTTTTTTATCAAGATTACTCTCCGAGTTACACAAGAAGCGGGCAAAGGTGCACGAAGTCATCAAGCAGCTAAAAAAGAAGGACATACTGGCAAGGTGTATATACCCAGCGCAGTTAAAACTCAAGCTGGGCACAGGGGAGAAGACCTACACCACACTGTCCAGCGCTGCAGAGGTGCTGAAAGGCCTGGGAGTCGAAGTGCGCTGCGGAGAAAGAGAACGCACGGAGGATGAGTTAAAGGACGGATGGAGGAGCAGCGGGAAGAAGAAAAGAGACACGGTACTGTCAGCATCGGATCTCAGGACATTCCTGCAAGAAGAAGCTTAAATAGTCTCCCGATGCCGTTTACAAAACCAAAGTGACTGAAACAGGTTGGGAGTTGGCTCTGTTCTGCACACAGTAACGGTAACACATTGACAGTGGAAAAAGGTTATAAGTGGTTGTTACGTGTGCAAATACTACAAATTAGTTGTTCTCATAAGTTATTCTAATATTTTATTTACCAATTCTAGGCTCTGGCGGAGCCAGTTTTCTTAGTTCGGAATGAGTGAATTACACTCACTTAGACCTTTTTTACATGTTAGTGTATTATTGGTCTATGTGCTTTTTCCCACAGAGAGGGCTGGTCACACCTCTCTGCCCCAGCACCAGTGGGGATCTGTCACAGCTATAGTTCGTTTGCTGTGGCTGATTGGACAGGTGGAAGTTCAGTTTTATGTTTTAAGTGTTTGTTGTATGTTTCTCCTGACATATGTTGCGTTCTACAGTTTGTTTTTGTTTATCCAGTTAAGCCCTGAGCCTGTTTTCCAGGTTTCAGGCTCGAAAATGCCACTAACACAACAAATTATATATCTTCACTTCTAAAAGGGGTAAATTAATAATTATTTTTCTCAAAGCAAGGTTACATCTGTGAGTTGGATGTAGAAGTGTCAGAATCAATATAGATGTTTTTATTTTAAAAGTAAATTCAGATGGAACATAGTAAAAACATGTAAATTCTAATGTCCACCTAAAAAAAAACCTTTACTTATAGTGAAAACCACCCTTGCATGATGGGTTAGTAGACTAAAAGCTTTAGGAATCCAAACTATAACATATAATAAGTACCCTGTATCAAGATTGATGCAAAACAAGTGAAATTTGACCTTTTTAGAGAGATTTAGAAAAATAAAGTCTAAGCGGACTCACCTCTGGGTAATTTGGGAACCATCGGTTCCATTTGAACTTTTTCACTGTAAAAATTATTTTATTACTTTGAATTATCACTATAGGTATTCATTCCATCCAAATACAACTGTTGTGAAAACAATTAAAAAATAAATAAAATAAAACATAGGCTTACTCTTACAGTGAGCCTCTGAATTAGCCCCGAGCGAAAAATGCTAACCTATTACAGCACCGAAAATCACTCCTCGCTCCCTTATTACTTATCCTAGCTGCACATCCAACACATTGTTTATGATCGCAAGGAGACACAGAATCGAACGGTGCCCACCTGAACAGCCCAACACTGAAAGATACAAACTCGCGACGTTATCAACAAAAACGTACATCAAAACAAATGGCGCTAGCGCTAATGCGCTAGGCTAACAATGACTTACCTTCCTCGTTGTCTGGTCTAAACTGGTCTTCAATGGCATTAAAACGATAAAAACGATGATGTAGTTAATCCATAGATTAATATCCAATGGGGCTGTGTCCCCTTTGAAATGTTCTGATAATCTATAAGCAATAAAACTGCAATTCCGTTATCTGCTGTCCGCTCTGTGCTCCGTGCGCTCTGGGTCCTGCATTTCCTGCTTCTTTACGCTGTAAACAATAAATGAAGTCGGCTGCGTAATGTTGGCACGCTGGCTGGCATTCTTTATAATTTGCGCAGGACCATATCTCTGGAACCCATTGGTCGATTTGTGTGATTTACACCTTTTTCTTAACCATCAGAACCAATAGAATCGATGGGCAGTTCCCAAATCTACGTAAACATTACCATAGCGGACGTAATAGAGAAGCAAACGAAGCATATCTGAAAGTGCAAGCCTGGACGGCAATACTTTATACCGAGTATATTGCCATAAATATGATGATTGATTATCAGTAAAAAATTCTACGTGATACAAAGACATTGGATTAACCTTGAGATGCGTTTTTATTCCGTTGAACACAACTTTTGATCACAAATCAAAAAAGGTAAAACGTAATTATTGTAATATTTTTGAAACCGGATGTTGTTTACTTTCTCTTTTCTGGCTGATAGCTCCAGGAATTCGAGGTCGGACAGTGATGACATTACATGTGTGGAATCTGTGGAGTCTCAGCTTTAAATCGTATATCTTGTTTGTGCAGTTAAGATAGTAATAAGGGCATTTCTACCGTGTGTTGTGTGTAAAAAAGCGTTAGCATTAGTTAGCATTTTTTCGCTCAATGCTAATTCAAAGGCTTGGTATTACTCTTGTGTTTTTTTTAGCTAACAATTGTTCTTATTGTCAGTTAGCGGAGTTTCTTACCTTTAAAAGGGTATGAAACATTAATAGTTTCATAAATGTTAAGAAGCCCTGAAACATGTGAGAAAAAAAAAACTGTGGGAGGGGTCCACTGGGGGGACCTTCGGGCTTAACTGGTTATGCGATTTAGGCAATGTTTTTTCACGTGTCTTCAAGCAGGCAGGGCTTTTTACTCTAATGCTAAACAGAGATTATGGCTTACTTAAATATTGTTAGCTATAATGTAAGGGGAATTAACAACCCGATTAAAAGGAAAAAGATTCTGGGACAATTAAAGAAAATGGAATGCTCGGTAGCTCTGATTCAAGAAACTCACTTATCTGAAATAGAACATTTAAAATTAAAGAGAGAATGGGTGGATCAAATCTATAGTACATCATGTGGGAAGAGTAAAAAACGAGGAGTAGCTATTTTAATTAACAAATCAGTATACTATAACAATGAGAAAGTCCTCCAGGATATTGAGGGTCGTTATGTTATGGTAATTGGAACAATAGCTGGCCTAAAAATAACTATCTTAAATGTGTATGCACCAAATGAAGACTGCGATTTATTTTTCAAAAAGATTGCAGCCCTAGTGGCAGATAATGGAGAGGGAATAATAATCATAGGGGGGGACTTCAATTGCACATTGAACAACAAAATGGATAGATTACCCGTAACAATAAGACCTCTGCCTAAAATGTCCAGAAATGTCTTAAACATGATGAAGGAGCTGGGATTAGTTGATATCTGGCGACACCTACACCCAAGTGACAAAGACTTTACGTTCATGTCCCATGTACATGGAAGTTATTCAAGAATAGATTACTTTTTGGTGTCGAAAAAGGATACATACCGGATAAAAGATAGTGTAATTGAACCAATAACAATCTCAGACCACAGTCCTGTCTCTATGAAAATTAATCTGGGGTTAGATAAATGGTTTAAGTACTGGAGACTTAACGTCTCACTATTGGCAGATAACCGGATAAAACAGGAAATACGTTCTGCAATATCTGAATACTTTTCCTTGAATGATAATGGTGAGGTCTCCCCCTCGGTGCTATGGGATGCTGGTAAGGCCACGATTAGGGGCAAAATTATTTCTATAGGATCTAAATTAAAGAAACAAAGACTGGCGAAACAACAAGAATTGGAAACAGAAATTAAAAGATTAGAGAGGGAACATAAGACATCTAGAAAAGAGGAAGTACTCAAAAAGTTGAAGGAAGTTAGATGCAGAATTAACTTACAAAGCAGAGGGAGCCCTCAGGTTCATAAATAGAAAATATTACGAAATGGGAAATAAGGCTAGCAGATTATTGGCATTTCAACTTAGAAAAGCCCAGTCGAGCCGCATTATCTCCAAAATTAAACATCCTGAAACTAACCAGACAGAAACAGATCCTAGGAAAATATCAGATGCTTTTGCAAAATATTATGCGCAACTGTATAAAAGTGAAGATCAGGAATTTAAGGAAGAAAGAATTAGTGAATTTTTAAAGCCCCTCAATATGAATAAACTGGCAACTGACGAAGCATCTAAGTTAGTAGAGCCTATCAGAGAGGAGGAAATTAAGGAAACTATTACTAAACTAAAAAACAACAAATCACCGGGAGTAGATGGGTTTGCAGGTGAATATTATAGAGCCTTCATAAATGATCTTTCCCCTATATTATGTAGAGTATATCATTATGTATTAAATACAGGAGACCCCCCAAAATCGTGGTCAGAAGCTATCATCACAGTCCTGCATAAAGAGGGAAAGGACCCCATACAGTGCACTAGTTATCGCCCCATAAGTCTTCTATGCGTTGATTACAAAATATTAACTTCAATCTTAGCAACCAGAGTACAACATATTTTAAAGAAGTTGATAAAACCGGACCAGACAGGATTTATTTCAGGTCGTCAAGGGACAAATAATGTGAGGAGAGCTTTAAACCTTCAATCAATAGCGGCAAAAGATAAACAACCTTCAATGCTTCTCAGCCTAGATGCTGAGAAAGCGTTTGATAGAGTGGACTGGCTATTTCTTAAACAAACATTATTGGAAATAGGTTTTGGAGAAAAATGTACTACATGGATTAGTTTGCTTTATAAGGATCCTAAATCAATAATAAGAGTAAATGGGCATTGTTCGGATTTTTTTAAAGTAGAGAGGGAGGTGAGGCAGGGCGACTAAATGTCACCTCTTCTTTTCGCACTCAGTATTGAACCCTTAGCGGAGGCTATACGCCAACATAAACAGATTCAAGGAATAGCGGACGAGGGAGGGTCAATACATAAAATATCTTTATTTGCAGATGACATTTTACTCTTTATAAAACACCCCCTATCTTCTATTCCAGCTCTTATGCAGTGCTTGTCTAAGTATGGGGCAGTTTCAGGATACAAAATTAATCCAATTAAATCAGAAGCAATGATGATAACAGGGAGTTGGCCTACACAATTAAACAAGGATGTTTCTTACCGCTGGCAGGGGTTTAGATATCTAGGGATTATCATTACTCACCACCGTATGCATTTATTTGAGGCTAACTATAATACATTAATAAAGCAAATAAAGAATGACATGATACGGTGGGAAATTCTCCCCCTGTCGCTATTTGGAAGGGTAGAAACTGTAAGAATGAACCTACTCCCTTGATTACTCTTCCTATTTCAATCCCTTCCCGTGGGAATTCCAGCCTCCATCTTCAACATGTTAAATAGACTTAGTTATATCTAAATTTATTTGGCAGAATAAGAGACCCAGAGTAAGACTTAAAACTATTTTTCTACCAAAAGAGAAGGGAGGTTTAAGCCTGCCAAATTTGAAATATTATTATTGGGCTGCTCAGTTAACGGCAATAGTGGCCTGGATTAGAAAGGACGAGGAAACAGGATGGGCACAGATTGAGCAGAGTGCAACTAGGGGTGTGTCGTTATCAGTTTTGCCTTTTATTGATATAAAATCTGTCAAGAAAGTTAAGATTGAGAACGAATGGATAGGGCATACTCTGAAGTTGTGGACGGCAGTTAAACATCTTTTCAGGAGCCCAGAATCAATATCAAGAGCCATGCCAATTATAGGCAATATAGAGTTTCTTCCATCTATAAGGGATGGAGGTTTTAAAAGATGGGCCGATAAAGGTCTTATCACAATGAACCAAATGTTTGATGGAACAGATGTCAAATCCTTCTCCCAACTTCAAGAACAATATGGGCTCCCGTCAAATGATTTATATAGGTACTTCCAGATAAGACACTATATTACAAGCCACAAGGAAAGAGAAGCAATCAAAAAAAATCCAAACATTATAGAAGAATATTTTATTAGTATTGCAGAAAAATGCTTCCCAAATAAGAAACATGTCTCTCACTTATATAAGAGGCTTATGGCAGACGACTCCCAAAACACCTGGAATGTTCGAGATAAATGGGAATTGGAACTAAACATTATAATCGAAGATGCAGTCTGGGAAAGCTTATGTGTGGGCAGCCATAAAGGAATTAATAGTCAGTTATGGAAAGAGTTTGATTGGAAGCTGAAAATCAGATTTTAACACTCCTTTTTTAATTTCTAAATATGTACAAGGACCATCAGTCGCATTATGTTGGAGGAAATGTGGAAAAATAGGGGATCATACACATATCTTTTGGGATCGCCCAGTAATTGAAGGATTTTGGAAATCTGTTAAAGAGGAGATTAGAAACATCCTGGAAATGACTGTTCCTCTGGAGCCCATGTTGTTCTTGCTCGGAGCTATACCTACAGACATTTACGATTCAGACCAGAGGTACATATTACGGATACTGTTATTAATTGCCAAAAATATTATAACTGTGAACTGGAAAAATGCAAAATCTCCGACAATCATTCAGTGGAAGCACAGACTTAAACAAGTCTACACGATGGAAAAAATGACGGCGAGCCTGCAGATAAAAATTGACTCTTTTACCCAAAGATGGAACTGTGTTAAAATATATCTGGATGTATCGCTGGTTGAAGAGGGTTGTTGAAACTGAACCGAACTTAAGATGAATACTAGGGAAAAAATCCCTGTGTAACTGATCCTGCTGTGCCAAAGATGTCAGTCCCTATGTAAAATGCTTTCATTAATATGTATTTGATTTTAGTTTATTTATTTTTATATCCCAGTTTGTATTTATTTATATTATTTACTTAATTATTTCAATTTATACTGGATTTACTTTATTTCAATATTAACTATACTTTGTCATGTAATCATCTGCCATTTTAATGAAAACGTCCTATGTCAGGATATGTCTGGTCTTGTTTTGTTAAGAGGAAAATAAACAGTTCAAACAAAACAAAAAGATGAGAGAGGCCTGTAATTTTCATCCTAGGCATACCTCAACTATGAGAGACAAAATGAGAAAAAAAAAATACAGAAAATCACATTGTCTGATTTTTAAAGAATTTATTTGCAAATTATGGTGGAAAATAAGTATTTGGTCAATAACAAAAGTTCATCTCAATACTTTGCTATATACCCTTTGTTGGCAATGACAGAGGTCAAACGTTTTCTGTAAGTCTTCACAAGGTGTTCACACACTGTTGCTGGTATTCTGGCCCATTCCTCCATGCAGATCTCCTCTAGAGCAGTGATGTTTTGGGGCTGTCGCTGGGCAACACGGACTTTCAACTCCCTCCAAATATTTTCTATGGGGTTGAGATCTGAAGACTGGCTAGGCCACTCCAGGACCTTGAAATGCTTCTTATGAAGCCACTCCTTCGTTGCCCGGGCGGTGTGTTTGGGATCATTGTCATGCTGAAAGACCCAGCCACGTTTCATCTTCAATGCCCTTGCTGATGGAAGGAGGTTGTCACTCAAAATCTCACGATACATGGCCCCATTCATTCTTTCCTTTACACGGATCAGTCGTCCTGAAAAAACAGCCGCAAAGCATGATGTTTCCACCCCCATGTTTCACAGTAGGTGTTCTTTGGATGCAACTCAGCATTCTTTCTCCTCCAAACACGTCTAGTTGAGTTTTTACCAAAAAGTTCTATTTTGGTTTCATCTGACCATATGACATTCTCCCAATCCTCTTCTGGATCATCTAAATGCTCTCTAGCAAACTTCAGACGGGCCTGGACATGTACTGGCTTAAGCAGGGGGACACGTCTGGCACTGCAGGATTTGAGTCCCTGGCGGCGTAGTGTGTTACTGATGGTAGCCTTTGTTACTTTGGTCCCAGCTCTTTGCAGGTCATTGACTAGGTCCCCCCGTGTGGGTCTGGGATTTTTGCTCACCATTCTTGTGATCATTTTGACCCCACGGGGTGAGATCTTGCATGGAGCCCCAGATCGAGGGAGATTATCAGTGGTCTTGTATGTCTTCCATTTTCTAATAATTGCTCCCACAGTTGATTTCTTCACACCAAGCTGCTTACCTATTGCAGATTCAGTCTTCCCAGCCTGGTGCAGGTCTACCATTTTGTTTCTGGTGTCCTTTGACAGCTCTTTGGTCTTGGCCATAGTGGAGTTTGGAGTGTGACTGTTTGAGGTTGTGAACAGGTGTCTTTTATACTGATAACGAGTTTAAACAGGTGCCATTAATACAGTTAACGAGTGGAGGACAGAGGAGGCTCTTAAAGAAGAAGCTACAGGTCTGTGAGAGCCAGAAATCTTGTTTGTTTGTAGGTGACCAAATACTTATTTTACCGAGGAATTTACCAATGAATTCATTAAAAATCAGACAATGTGATTTCCTGGATTCTTTCCCCCCATTCTGTCTCTCATAGTTGAAGTGTACCTAGGATGAAAATTACAGGCCTCTCTCACCTTTTTAAGTGGGAGAACTTGCACAATTGGTGGCTGACTAAATACTTTTTTGCCCCACTGTATATATATTTATATAAATATATACCATTTCAGAATCAAACAGAGCACTCTCATAATAACGTAACACTATCAGAGACTGGATATATCCCCCCCCCCCTCTCTGGTCGCTACAATGAGGAAAATAAATTACGGGCCAAAAGTTTTATTTACAAGTATTACAAGTAAGCAGAGGACACCAAACCAACTGAGACCTGTCTGTCCGCTGCATCTACGCACACACTGTACCACACACACCGACACCACACACACGCACCTACAGCTCCTAAAACAGGCTACAGCCGTTGTGTATTTTATTATGTGAAGCACTAAATGGTTTTAGAAAAATATCGACTCTTTGTTTGTAGATATCTACTAAACTACAGCAAATACAGAGAGTAATGTAGGCCTGTTATACTGAGTGATATATATTATACACACTGCTCTGCTTTCTGCACGGACCTCACAGCTGTTCTCACTGTAAACATTGCGTCGTGATGAGAGCAGTTAATAAAATAATATCCAGGGGATGCATGCAGAGCTGTCATTGGCTAAGATAAGTCCGGCCGTGCGTCACGACTCTTTGAAACATCTCTGTTCCCGGAAATGCATTCACGAAGGAGCCGCGAAGGAGCCGTGGAGGACCCATCAGTGTATCCTCGGTTAGAGCTCCTCCAGAGAGCCTCCTCGACGATCGATCCTCGGTCCTCGAAGTGCATTTAAAGAAATTAGATGTCCTTCAACATGGAGGACCGAGGAGTCGAGGAGTCGAGGAGGGGGGATTTGATGAAATGAGAAAGGGCCCCGGGCTAGTTGCACAAGATGGCGTCTATCAACTTCCGGCGGCTGGGTGTGCGGTTGTAAACTTCCGGTCTACAGTAGCGCGGTAGAGGGAAGAGCGATAGATAGCGTATAGATAGCGAGAGAGATAGCGTATAGATATTATACAGGCTCTATTTTACACTTGATGTCTCCAAGACCTACCGAAGGTTAACATCAGTGATGTACATCGGCTGGTACAAGCGCCAGGCTCAGCCCGAGGAGCAAAAGAGAAAAGGGGTTCAAGATGTAGCTACATATCCAGCTACGTCGACAATTATGAAGGTAAGTGACAAACAAAGCTGTAGTTACTGGCTAACTTTGACAAATTGACAGTTTTGATACAGTGTAAAGCGTTTTAATGATGTACTATTACGTTTTTTTGGATAACATGAATGATATTCAATTCCCCACAGTTTCAAACAAAGATCCACCTTCAGGGAGAGTGAGCATCAGGGCTAGCTGTTACAGGTCCATGAGAAAGCATGAAAAGCCTCACGATCTCAGAGTAGGGAGGAAAATAAAAAGTGTTAATCAGTTCAAAGCCTCAATCAGGTTCATGTTCTGGGGTTTTGATGTAGCTAGAGCCGTGATTTAGGATTCAAATAAACCCAGCTGACGTGTTGCAACAGATTACATAGTGACAATACATTTGCTCACATCAACTGGTAGCTAGCTACACTGAACAAAAATATAAACGCAACACTTGTGTTTTTGCTCCCATTTTTCATGAGATGAACTCAAAGATCTAAAACATTTTCTATATACACAAAATAACCGTTTCTCTCAAATATTGTTCACAAATCTGAAAAAATCTGTGATAGTGAGCACTTCTCCTTTGCTGAGATAATCCATCCCACCTCACAGGTGTCGAGGTGTGGAATATCAAGATGCTGATTAGACAGCATGATTATTGCACAGGTGTGCCTTAGGCTGGCCACAATAAAAGGCCACTCTGAAACGTGCATTTTTGCTTTATTGGGGGGGTCCAAAAACCAGTCAGTATCTGGTGTGAGGGGTAGGGTTAGGGTTAGGGTAATGTTGTGAATCGAGTGGCCTGTATTCGTCGTCCATAACATACGCCTGCCAATACCATAACCCCACCACCACTATGGGCCACTCGTTTCACAACATTACCCTAACCCTAACCCTATTTAAAGAGAATGGACGTCCATTCTCGGGAGACGTCTGACAGTGGTGCGGTTACCCAAAGTGACAGACCTAATTTTACCTCTATTTAGAGGCAATGGACTTCCACTCTCGGGAGAGCCCCAAACGACGGACTGTAAGCAGGGTGCCACACTCAAAGGCACGCAGAGATCCAGGGTGATGCACATGGCTTTCTTACCCAGGAATGTGTGTGTGAAACCTGGGGAACATGTACAGGAATCTGTCAATTTCATCCACATTTGACTCATGAAATGTACAGGAACATAGGTACGGCAGAGTCACTGCTGTAAGCAGGGTCCCACACTCACAGGCAGAGATCCAGGGTGATGCACATGGCTTTCTTACCCGGGAATGAGTGTGTGAAAGCTGGGTAAAAGTTATGTGAATACAGGGGCGGAGAGAGCAGCAGCAGCAGGCTGTGACCCAGACAGCTCCTTCCAGCACCTCGCTCTCTCCCACCCAGAGGACAGGCTGCTGCTTACAGAGTCACTGGTCCCACACTCACAGGCAGAGATCCAGGGTGATGTACATGGGTCAGAAAAAGTCTAAGTTAACTTTTGGAAGAACCATATAAAAGGGTGAAAATGGATAAAATGTACCCCAAAATAGTGTCTCTTAAGGCGGATATAGTCCCCTGACAACTCCCGTTACATTCCTCCAGAGTCAGAAAAAGTCTAAGTTAACTTTTGGAAGAACCAGAAAAAAGGGGTGAAAATTGATAAATTGTACCCCAAAATAGTGTCTCTTAAGGCGGGTAAAAGTTATGTGAATATGGGGTGACGTATATGGACACTTGAGCACCAGCAAGACCCCCACCTCCATAACCTTGTGCACCAGGCGAACCTGTGTACCCACACTTAAGCACTCCCCCACGGACTAAACCAAGAGGGAACACCGGTCAGAAGTTCGTGCCCCTGGTAACACTGAATAACAAAAATGCCATTAAAACTGCTATGCATTGAGGATTTTAGTCCGAGATGAGTGCTTATCTGTGGGTATCTTGTGTCAGCTTCGTGGACACCAATTTAAAAGGAAATGTCCATGATATTGACAAACATATTAATATAGAGAATGATGATTATTTTACCCTCAGACACATGCATAGAGCACCCCCAAGTGTTGGTTTACAGTTGGTAAAATGTGTCCTGCCGGTGACAGGGACTTTGCATTGGAAGTTGACATCACATTTCCATTGTGCGGACATGTGTACATTTGAAGGACAAGTCCCATGTTAACTCTGTCCATAAGGCAGACCTTTTCCTTACATGAGCAAACAGGCTATGTCAGACTTCCATGAAATACACCGGGAAAATCACCTCTCTGTGGCCGCTCCAAGACCCCCATGGTGGCCCGACCATGAGAGGGTTTGTGGTGCCCCGGAACCAGGCAGTACCCCAGCAGGAAACACGTTGTATGGTCAAAGGAGGAAAGAGTGATAGAACCGGGGTAAAGCAAAGAAAGTGTCCGAAAATAGTGACTTGTAACCCGGGTAGAGAGTATGTCATCTCTCGGTCCTATCCTCCAGACAACATGGTAACGTGGGGACAACAGTACCGCCGGGCGCTCCATCCCGCTCCGGCATTCACCGCAGCGGGGGGAGGAGGCATTGAACCCCTCACACCTGCCCCCGGAGGAGGCAGGGGAGTCAGGTACCCGGAGGGCGCACGGTGGACGGCCGGGGCGAGGCAGCCACACCGCGCTGGAGTCAGAGTTCCGAGTGTTGGAGCCGGGTCCCGGTGAAACGCAGGACGGAGCACCCGGCAGGAGCCTCCAGCAGACCCCCCCGCGCGGTTCCCTCGTGCCTCGGAAGAGGCGGAGAGGTGGGTGTTTTTCATCTGCTGGCGGACTGCCGGGGAGAACGCGCTGCTCGGGAGCCAGGCTCAGAGTGAGTGGCAGTGGGTGCCCGCGCACCTGCCTTTTACAGCAGGAGCACGAGCTGGTCTCGGGGAGGGAGAGAAGAGAGGAGCGGAGGCTGCCGAAACAGCCAGGGCCCTCCCCTCAAACACACCCCTCAATTTTGACAAGACAAACAGCAAGAAGAGTCCCCTTTCAACTCCCCTTGCATTCCTCCAGAGACCAGTTTGGACTTAAAGTTAAGAACCAGGCTGGGGGGGTCTCCAGGCATCAGATAACCAGAGAAAAGGGGTGAAAATGGAGAAATTGTATCCCAAAATAGTGTATCTTAATGCAGGTACAGTCCCCTGACAACTGCCCTTACATTCATCCAGAGTCAGGAAATACTCTGTTATATTTTGGGAGAACCAGAGAAAAGGGGTGAAAATGGAGAAATTGTATCCCAAAATAGTGTCTCTTAAGGCGGATAGAGTCCCCTGACAACTCCCGTTACATTCCTCCAGAGTCAGAAAAAGTCTAAGTTAACTTTTGGAAGAACCAGAGGAAGGGGTGAAAATGGATAAAATGTATCCGAAAATAGTGTCTCATTATTCCGTGCCAACTCCCCTTGAATTCATCCAGAGACCAGTTCAAAAACTTAAAGTTTGGTAAGAACCATGATTGGGGGTCCTCCAGGCAACAATTGTATCCGATCCAAAGTGCTCATGTAGCGGATACATTCCTCCATGATTTCTCCATGATGGAAAATAGCTCTCAAAATCCGGGTTTCCGATTTCGTGCAGATGGTAGCTTGGAAAAGATGAATGAATTTTTTCGACGGAGGAAGGGAGGTCTCGATTCCCCTCGGTGCAAATGTCTCCGGGGCTTCCGCCGGAAGCGCCGAAGACTTGAGCTTTTTGTAGCCCCTCCTCCGTTGGCACTTAGCCGTTTTTTCGAGAATTTCGAAAATCATGCATACTTCCATAACCTCGCACACCGTGAGACCCCGGACCCCCGGACTTAAGCACTCCCCAACGGACTAAACCCAGATGTTCACACCCTCCAGAACCTCATGCCCCTGGTGACACTTAAAGGTGGTGGATTTTGCGGTGCTTTACTGTCCGCCCACCAGCATCCATATTCGGCCTTATTCACAGCAGCACCACACTATAAAAAAGGATTTTGGAGGGTAGTATATATTATCCAAGCAAATCATTTAAATTGTACTCAAGGTATATATATAAGTGAGCATTGTTAGTATATTTGAATGGGTAAATTCTACCTACACTACCTAATTTCTGACAGTACCAACTGAAACACAAACAATCTGGGTAAAATCTACTTGAAGACATTAGGCCCACACTGCCCCTTTGCGCATGCGTCTGCAGTGATTCTTGGCTGCAGGCCAGAGGAACGGTTCTCTTTCGCGCCTCCCTCCTCCTGGTGTGTGGAAATGTTGGAAGGTAAGATATTACTGTCTATCATGTCCTACATATAAATGTTCACGTTTTTTGAGGTTCATCACAAGACTTGTTGTCTGCTTGCTTCACTGTTAGACAAGGAATGTAAGTTTGTTCTCATCTATTACAAGTGGTGAGACTAACGCGTTACAAGTAACGCGTTACTGTAACGCCGTTATTTTTGGCAGTAACTAGTACTCTAACGCGTTACTTTTTAAATTCAGTAACTCAGTTACCGTTACTACATGGTGCGTTACTCCGTTACTGCTTTAGTTTTTTTAATATAGTCAACAGCCAGGCGAACAGAGATGAGAACTGTACTTAAGTACAGTACTTGAGTAAATGTACTTAGATACTTCCTGTGTCACATGCGGAGACGGGCTGTGGGCGTGTTTGTGTTGTTTACTAACAAGACTATCATGGCGGCGGCGGAGCTCAAGTCTAGTTTCTCCACCTGGAGATATTCTCACTATTTCACTTTTGTCGAGCACAAAGAAAAGAAAGTTTCTGTTAAATGTAAGTTATGTCTTGGCGGGTCAAATATCTTATCTACTGCCCAAACCAGTAATTCAAATCTCTTAAAACAAATGCAAAAACAACATGCTGGGACGAAGCTAGTAGCTAAGACCACAGAGACTCAGCCGACGCCACTCCACCCCCACCTAAGCAACAGCGGCTGGATTTTAACCAAGGGACTGCTAGCCAGGGAAAAGTCGATAAAGCCATTGCACGGTATGTTGTAGAACACATGCAGGCTATTGCTACAGTGGAGTCACCCGCTTTCAGGGAGGTAGTTAGCATGATAGCATGTCCGGGCGGCACACGGCATATGGGACGGAAAACTTTTTCCAACTACCTGGAGAAAGAATATACAAAAATGGAAAGCCAGCTAATATCGATGCAATCCAGATTGCATATAATGCATGTCAAGTTGATCAACAGATTGTATTATTCTCCAATGCAATAACAGTACTGAAATGAAGGCTATAAGGGCATTCATGGGAGCCCTTTTTTCAAGTAACGAAAGCGTTACTTTTCACAGTAACGCATTACTTTTGGGTTTAAGTAACTAGTAAAGCAACTGAGTTACTTTTGACATGAAGTAACTAGTAATGGTAACTAGTTACTGGTTTTCAGTAACTAGCACAACACTGTCTATTACTCACTGGAAGTCGGTCACTGATGCTAGATAGCTGTAGCTAACATAGGAGCTAAGAGTAAAGCACTATGATGTTTAGCTCCATATTGTTAATAATTGTTATTACAGCAATAATGTGCATGTTGACGGCATGCCGTCTGAAATGAGTTAATCGTCACGGCGACAGTTGTATATTAATGTAAGTTAACCAGCCAAGTTGTGTTTCACGTTAGCATTGTGCATGCTTAGCAGAGAAGGCTATTGTTTGCTAGCTAAGTACTAACAAGAACAGCGCACGGAAGGCGGCATTCGTTTAAATCAACCTTTGAAGTTGGTCGTCCTCTATATAAGGTGTGTTTGTCCAAAGTTATTTTCCACACAGTATCCAATGGTGATGCACACTGCAAAAATCAGTAGCCGTTTATTAAATAACATGTCAGTTCAAGTAATATGACGAACTCTGACCCGGTTGAGTAGTATTGAGTACAGTAACGGTTTGCGGGGGACTAGGGGTGTAACGGTATCCGTATTCGTCCCGTACCGTCACGGTTCGGACGTCACGGTTCGGCACACGCAGTCACACGACGAATACGCCTTTTTTTTATGAGTGGGAAAAAAGTGTCATTCAGGGCAGTATCCACTACACTATATATAATCCAGGGGGCGGTATTGCGCCTAAAAGCGGTTTGCCAGCCGCCCTTAAACAACAAATGAAGAACAAGAAGAAACACAACAACAAAACGAACAAAATACAAGAAGAAGAAAAGTTAGTATGGCGAGTTCAGATAACACACAGGAGCTAGAACCCACCTGCTTCTTTTAAATCAGCTGTGTGGGAACATTTCGGGTTCCCTGTGGACTACAATAACGATGGAGTGTACGAGTGGTGGATCGGACGAGGACGGTGTGTCGCCGTAGTTCTACAGTGGTGCGGTATGCTAATGGTAACACACAGGGCCGGCCCTCGGCATAGGCAGTATAGGCGAATGCCCCCTATGGGCATCAACCCATAGGGGGCGCCGGAAAAAAAAAAAAAAAAAAAAAGTTTATATATATATATATATAAATATATATATAATATATATATATTTTTTTTCATAATACACAATTTCCCAATTTTGGATCAACAAAGGTCATCTTATTATCTTATACTAACAGAACTACGCGTACAGCGCCCATAAACTATGGCACACCCCCCCAAAATCAAGTTGAACTGCCCCAGTCCCAGTAAAAAGGTTTATGTGAAATTGTTATTTTTTTTTAAATAATGGTTTTAGTGTGCAATTATAGGTTTTAATTTATTTTGTATTTGTATTTGTATACCAGCTAAAATCTTGCCTAGGGCGGCAAATTGGTCAGGGCCGGCCCTGGTAACACACGCCAAACATGCTAAATCATATCAGAAGGCATCACCCAGATTTGCCAATCACCGGAGCCCGGCAAAAGACAGCAGCAGTTCAACAGCTGATCCCCGCTGTTTTTATAAACCAATAGAAATGAAAGCCGTGAGACCAAAATAAGTAACGGAAGCTTTTGGCATATGTTTTTCAACGACTTTGCGCTCTTGAAACACTTTCTTATTATTTATGATGTCATATTTTCAAGACATTCTTTTTAGTTTTACAGCTTGATGAAACCTTTTTGTTTGACATCAGCCATTATAGATAATATGGCCATCTGAGTGTACTGTGTATGGTTTGTTTTTAACTGTTTAATACAGTTCATTATTCAAAAAAGAGTTCTTTATTTTTAAACTGAAACTTGCACTACTGTTCAAACATAAATAACAACAAACCTGGAATTATGCATTTGGGACTTTTTTTTGCTTTTTCTTGTTGTACCGAACCGTACCGAACCGTGACCTCCAAACCGAGGTACGAACCGAACCGTGACTTCTCTGAACCGTTACAGCCCTACGGGGGACACATTCAAATGATGCACAAGGCTAACTAAGTTGAAGCTAGCTTGTAGCATCTCTCTTAGTCTATCTAACGTCGGCCGTCAGTTTCCTCGTGTGTCTGTATTCATATGAGCGTGCATGAAACGATAAATACTGAGACAACTATCTTGCGACTATCTCTTAGTGAAAAATAACCAACTGCCAAGCCACAGTAATAATGATTTATGATTAATTTGTCTTTTTTCAGGTAAAGCTGCAGCAATAGCCTATAAACTTATGTTTACATTAAGCTTACTGTATATTATGGTGAGGACTGGATAGATTACCACGGAGCAGAGCCAAAGCTCATTGTTATATATTTTAGGATTTTTCTACATAAAATTGTTTAATTGTGTTATTTTGTTGGTAATGTTCAGTGTAAGAAATGTGAATATAAGTGTAACATCCTCAAGTCCTATACATTTTAAATCCTGCAGACAATTCGTAGTGGAGTGGAGGTGGTGACCCTCAGCCCACGTGTCAGTGTCTTCAAGGAGAGATGGCCTGGTTTATTCAATGAGGCTCAGGTGAGAACATTACGTTTATTTGTTTCCATTTCAACTCACTGTTCTCAGAGTTGTGAGTGTTGTCCCCTATGCTCTTTATTAGATCAAGGAGGAGTTCCGACACATAACAACTCTTTCACTGGAAGAGACTTTGATGCTGAAACTGGATGGGTACATTAACACCACTCGCTCCAGCTGATGCGTGCCAAAGGAGGAGATGCTGGCTCCAGGATGCGCCCTCTTCTGAGCACAATTGATGAGGTACATTTATTTAAATGTTTCATTCAAGAATATGAAAATGCAGAAATAAGTCTTCTCACTAAAATGCATTTCCTCACAGGCCCAGAGTATTGGAAAAAAGAGATGCAGTGGCCAGGTGCCTGATTGAAGACCTTGGGGAACGCCAAGAAGATATTTTTCAAGACAGCCAGGTATGTCATTAAAGACTGATCACTTCAAGATTTTAACGGAGTTATTTCGGAGGTTGCTCTGATACCATTGTTTAATTTCTGTGATTAACCACTCTGACACCTAACAAATACATATGCAATTTATTGCTGTAAATCTGTAAACATCTTATTGTTTTTATAAATGGTTTAGCATTCACAGGAAAATGATTTAGGGATAATGTACTGATGTGCTTGCTACTTAACATATAAAACTACCTAAAAACAAAAACCTTCTTTTGGTGTTAAAGTGAAATAAGATAAATAAAATCATGCACTGAAAAGTTATGTTCATGGGAAAGAATCATCAATCAATTAATGTAATGTCATTGATTAGATCGATGGGCAATTTGACTGGGCCTGACATTTTTTATATAAGTTAGAAATCTTGTTTTATTTTTAATCGCTGCCACACATTTTTACAAATCATTTACAAAAAAGTCAATCCCTGGTTTTATTGATTAGGCTTAATGCTAGACCACAAAGCCTATATTGTACAATAGCTTCTTGTTAATATGCCTAATTTAAAGTGAATATGCTTTGCTTTCTTTCTTTTCAACATGGAGGACGAGCATGACAGCGTTGTGGACCAAACTATGAAGGTGCTTGTGATCCATGATGCCAGGGACAGGGGACCAGCAGATGTGTCTATTGTCATAGAGGGAGACAGAGTTTTGTGCGGAAACCAAACAAAGGCATTCGCATTGTTGATGGGATTCATCTACGCCCTCAACCTGGAATACCCCAACAAGCTCAAATACACAATTGAGGTATTCTAAAAACAGTTTTTGGAGCTTGATAGAGCCAAGCTGCTCAAAAAGGTCCAGAGCCGCAAATAAACAATTTGTTCTCAAGTGGATGTTGACTTGTTTTAGTGCAGAGTGACACAAACACAAAATAATGTGATGTGGACTGTAATGGATGTGGAGAAACCTTTTTCTGTTAAAAGTGGACTGTTTACTGGCACGTAAAGGTTTTAATAGTTGAGTAAATTGCACTTGGAAGATTATGTTAAAAATGTTTACAATTTCCATGCACTTTACTGTTAAAACAATGTGATTGTGACTATTTTGAAGATTCTGCTCAGTGTTAACAATTGAAATGCACTTAACTGTTTAAATAATCTCAATGTATGGCCATATTGCACTTATACATTTGGTCAATAAAAAAAATATGATCAATAAAATCTTGTGTGGCAATATATTGTTTACTGGTAACCTTACTAATAAAGTAATATTAATGTGTAATATGGATAAATTATTAAGTAAATAGCTGCCTACGATTAGGAGTAAATATTACTCATTTATAAGTAATACGTTTTAAGTAATTGAGTTAGATTTGACTTAATTTCTTAAAGTAAATCTTATATATTAAATATTAGTAACCTTTACCCAAAAACATTGGGTAAAATCTACTCAAAAGAAGTGTGTGCAAATTGTTACCCCCATTTTATTGAGTAGATCTTATAGGTTGGTTTTTACAGTGCACCCACCCTCCTGTGGAGGATGTTCTCATGGCCCTGGTAACACTAAAAGGAGGTGGATTTTGTGGTGCTTTGTCGTCCGCACACCAGCATCCATATTCGGCCTTATTCACAGCAGCACCACCCACCCTCCTGTGGAGGATGTTCTCATGGCCCTAGTAACACTTAAAGGAGTTGGATTTTGTGGTGCTTTATCGTCCGCACACCAGCATCAATATTCGGCCTTATTCAAAGCAGCACCACCCACCCTCCTGTGGAGGATGTACTCATGGCCCTGGTAACACTTAAAGGTAATGGCGTTTGTGGTGCTTTACTGTCCGCACACCAGCATCAATATTTGGCGTTATTCACAGCACCACCTGCCCTGCTGGAGGTTCACACTTTAACTTTTTTTACCCTCCTCTGCCTTACACATCCTCCCACACTTGAGCACTCCTCACTCGGACTAAACCCCTCCATGCACACCCAGACTGCACCCAGAGAACAGGCTGCTTCACAGCACTTTGCAAGCCAGGAAAATTGATTGAATCCTGGGTATACATGTTTTAAATAGTCTGATACCTCCAGGGCGCATCACCACATTTTACAAGCCAGGGAAGGTGCCTGAATCCTGGGTGAACATTGTTTAATTGTTTTTAAATGTGTGAAACAGTGTTTTGTCACTTTCAAAACTCTCCCGTCATTGCCCGGAGAAATTGGGTCGATGTTGTATTCAATCTGACCGTTAATATTCCAGTGAGACGAAGTACGTACAATGAATTACCCACTTTATTTTTCTAAACCTCTCTAAAAAGGTCAAATTTCACTTGTTTTGCATCAATCTTGATACAGGGTCCTTATTATATGTTATAGTTTGGATTCATAAAGCTTTTAGTCTACTAACCCATCATTCAAGGGTAGTTTTCACTATAAGTAATGGGTTTTTTTTAGGCGGACATTAGAATTTACATGTTTTTACTATGTTCCATCTGAATTTACTTTAAAATAAAAACATCTATATTGTACGGTGGCCCTGAAGTGCAAGACACCACAGCATTTCACAAAACACAACAGAATTTCAGAAAACGCAACAGCATTTCAGAAAACACAACAGCATTTCACAAAACACAACAGAATTTCAGAAAACGCAACAGCATTTCAGAAAACGCAACAGCATTTCACAAAACGCCACAGCATTTCACAAAACGCCGCAGCATTTCAGAAAACACCACAGCATTTCACATTGGACGGAAAGGGTATTCCTTAGGGAGAACACTTATTGTTTGTGATTGGACAGAGCCAGCCAGAGAAGCACTGCTGTGATTGGTTGTTTTTGCTGCCAATCAAGAAATGACTTCGTGATTGGCCCAACACATCAGCCGTTAGCTGTTAGCACACACTCAGAGCTCACAGCTCCTCATATCTGTTCAGAAACTGGACAAAAGTTAAAGATATGCAAAACACAGACTGTCTATGTCATGGCGAATACAGTCGCTGCTTTATTTATGTCTGTATGATGTTGTTGTGAGTGTGGACGGAGCAGCTACAGCTTAGTTTAGCCTGATCGATCCGATTCCGATAGGATTTACATGGAGATACGCCCCGCCCCCTCTCCAGCGTCTTTTTTGAATGACAGGAGTAAACACAGAATTAATGCTTTATTAATTAATGGTTTTTAAGGGGCTTATCTCCATGTAAATACTATGGTAGACTACCCAATATTCACATCGCTCTAATCGCTCGAGTTTCACCGCGGCTGTCAGCTGTGTTTGCTCCTGTCATTCAAACAAGACGCGCTGGAGAGGGGGCGGGAAGTATCTCCATGTAAATCCTATGAGAGATACCAACTACAATAAAATGAACATATTTGACCGTGATTTAATTGTAATACACGTTTCAAAGTGATGCCGAAGTAACTACATACTGATAACGGTTAGTAAAAACCATGAATTAATGCTTTGACAAGTCTGCAGACAAGACGGCAGGTGAAAAGCTTTTAAAATGCGTGTTTTCAGAATGGAATCGGATCCATCAGGCTAAACTAACCTGTACTGTAGCTGCTCCATCCACACTCACAACAATGTCATACAGACATAAATAAAGCAGCGACTGTATTCACCATGACACAGACAGTCTGTGGTTTGTACATGTTTAACTTTTGTCCAGTTTCTGAACAGATATGAGGAGCTGTGAGCTCTGAGTGTGTGCTAACGGCTGATGTGTTGGGAGGGACCGGTTGGGACTAGTGCTGCGTACCTGGACTCACATTCAGGTTCAGGTCCGGACTCAAGTCCAGAACCCATGGCTTGTGTCAAGTTGTGTGAGTAACTAAAGTGAACTTATTGTGAGCTAATTATCAATTGAAAATTAACTCATAATCAACTCAAATTCAAACTCGTCAGGTTTATTGTGCTCCCTTCCAACTTGTGTCTACATTTCTCTACAAAGTACAAATGTCAAAAAAACACTTTTTGCCACTTAGTCGACAAATGACTTATGACAGCAACTACAGTGAACTACTACAAAGTTCAAACATTTATTTCATTTACCAAACTAAAGTAACCAAACAGTCCCTGAGCTGACTGAGCCTAAATCCCTAAAACGTTGCTGAAAGGTAGAGTGTAGAGTACTATATGCCTTACACTGTTACACACCTACTATACAGTACACTGTAGTACACCATGTATTTTCTACAACTCTACATGTGTACATTATACAGTACATACTACATACATAGTGATGTACATACTGTTAGAAATTAAAATCAATGTTGATATGGCGTAATTTTGAATTAAATACACTATTTAATTTAAATCAGTTTTACTCTGAAAAAAACGGAAGTTCACACTATTAACTTAATACTTTTATTCTGAAAATTATTCACTTCCGGTTAGCATTAGCATGTGGCGAAATGCTAAGTTTTCAAACCGTGAATCGAAGGTGAAATGACATGTGATGTTGTACACTGAGCACACTGGGATTAGCACTCATTTATTGACGCTGAATAACGTTTATCAGGGAATGTTTAAATAACCACAGACACCAGAATATACGTAAGTGCTAGTTTTTTTGCGAGTCCAAGTACCGGTTCCCGACGTTCCGGTTTTAACCGGACTTGAACCGAAACTTTTTACAAGTCCAGTACCGGTTCGGCGTACCGGTACGCAGCACTAGTTGGGACGTTGACCAATCACGAAGCGTAATTTCTTCACTGGCAGCAAAAACAACCAATCACAGCAGTGCTTCTCTGGCTGGCTCTGTCCAATCATAAACAAGAAGTGTTCTCCCTAAAGGAATACCCTTTCTGTCCAATGTGAAATGCTGTGGCGTTTTGTGAAATGCTGTTGTGTTTTCATTTTAAGTCATACGCTAATATTAACCAATACAAAGCTTCAATCATTGCTTTACTTACCTTGACCACATAACAGCTGTATTGAAGGTTTGCTTTTTGATCAATAAACACAACAACAAAAAGCAAATTCCACTGGTATGGAACATACATGGCCTAATATCCAGAGGAGATGCGTTTATCGAGTAAACAAACGGTCAAGGGCAGAACGTCTGCACAACCCACTGCACCGCACGCCACGGTTAAGGCTCTTCCAGACAGCCTCCGCGATAATCGATCGTCGACGAGCCTTTACGGAAATGTGTTTTCCTTCAAGGCGGCGAGCCCACATACGTTTCCCGGTCGCTGATGGAAGACCTGGGAGCCCGGGACCCGAACGTTTGAGAAATAACGAACGGCTCATTTCGGAGGACACGCGCGCGTCTGCTTGACGCCGGGACGACCGGCGACCCTCCCCTACAGGCGCTCGGACGCGAAGGCCCACCCACAACTGCGTGCACGTCTGTGACCGCAGTTTTAATTTTCGTTTTGTAACCCTCTCGTGTAAAATGATAAATACATTAGCAAAACCCAAACTTAGCTTTCATCAAAGATTCTTAATGAGAGGTTGAAAACCGTCTCTGCTTTCATGAAAACCCCAGAAACTGGTTGTGACGGCTGCTGTTCTTTACTGAATGGTTAGTGTAAGATAATATTTTAATCTGATCTGTTTATAGAGCTTCTTATTGTTTCTTAGAATCTGTGATACTGCAAATATCTGCTTGTAGTCACTCAAGGACTCCTCTGTAAGTTGAGGTCACAGGTCAAACGCTTCTCCTATATCCGTGGGGGAGGGTTGAGACCTAGCTGCATCTCTTTGAGACAAGGAGATTATTGTCTCGCATTTAATAGCTAATTAGGTATACGGGTGCTTTCTGTGGGCCGGCCTCTCCTCGTGTAGCAGCGATGTTTGTGGCTTTGGGGGCAGAGATAAGCAAGGTGGACCACGGGACGGTGGGAAACTAAGATGTTCTCCCGGCCGTATGTAATTAATGTACTGTGATCAATAAACTCTCAGTGCTTTGGCTAACGACGGTTCATTCTACCTCAACATTGCAACAACAGAAGTTTACCTTCACAATTTTACGTCACGAACAGGATACCGAGATTTCTTCAGAAGACTGGTAAGTGCTTTTTTAAAAATCTATTTGAACAACTGCCTTACCAGACTCTGTGATTGACGGTATCAAAATTACTTGTGAAACTGCGCGAGTGCAATTTGTTTTGGTCTCTCCACTGTACATTTGAAGGCTTAATCATAACCTGAGGAATCGGTGTCTGAGGGGGATTCTATCCTGGCCGGTTTTTCCTGTGATTGCTGCTGGGGCAAGTGCCAACAAAAGCAAGCACAGCTCATGTATAAAACAATAAGAATATTTGGGGCTAATAAATAACCTCGGCAAACATCGACTTTTAACGATTTCCGCTGTGTGTGTTTTCTAGAATTAAATTACTGGACAATCACACACTGCAAATATTCGGAGAGACCTTAAGGAAAGATAAGCAAGGTGGACCACGGGACGGTGGGAAACTAAGATGATCTCCCGGCCGTATGTAATTAATGTACTGTGATCAATAAACTCTCAGTGCTTTGGCTAATCGACGTTCCAGACTCCTTCATTCTACCTCAACATTGCAACAACAGAAGTTTACCTTCACAGTTAGTATAATCCATGTAGGGTCCATTTGTATTGGCCAGTGTTAGCTAAGTGCTGGTTTTGTACCCTTCATCTATGTTAAGCTGTTCAACGTTCTACTGACACTATTTTATGTAGTTATAATATAAGATAATACATTGAGAGAGTTGAGACAGGCTATACAAGCATATCTGTTTGAATGTCCTTAAATTACAGTATTCCAAACAGCAGAACTTCTGTGTATATGATGTGACCGACAACCTGACATGGCCTTTTCCCACACCTACTACTACTGATCAGCCTGCTCTCAGCTTTCTCATGTGTCTGTGTTGTATTGAAGCAGTGTCCTCAATGTAAAATGACTGACATGTTGTTTTTAACAACTGCTCACCTGTGGAGATTGCAGTGGCAAAGTGTTCCTGTGTAGCTGGAACAGCACTCTGCAACCACAATGTTGCACTGCTGTTCCAGAGCGCACACTACTCCACACTCAACCTGGCTGCTGTCCCCCCTGTCCTCAGCTGCACTGAAACAGAGCAGCGATGGCACAAGCCAAGACCCATGGTAAGTACAGTATGTGTTCACAACCAATCCACGGTTTAATGAGTATTTCCTTTGTGCCAGGAGCTGATCTAGTATGTTGCATCAACGACCTTTTCAATTAATTTGACAATTATTTTGTGTAATTAATAGGGTGTGAAACCAGGCAAAGTGAGTGACATGGTGTTCACTTCCATTAAGCCAAAGCAGTTTACAGTTGCTGACGGTGTAAGGTAATATCTATTGTCCTAAGTAATTGTATGTAGCCTGCTACAACTTTGTGATTGTTGTCTGAGTGTAAAATTGTTCTTAAAGTCCTAATTATCATATAAACATGTTCAAAGGAGTACACGTTACAAGGCCGTGCGGGGGGAGCTGCCAGACCCAGATGTCCTCAAAGTCAGCGAGGCATACAAGGACTTCTCAGCAGACATCGCACCACGAAAACAAAACGAATGGCTCACTACTGAACTCAACGACTAACACTCTTTCAGAGGATATGTTGGAAATGCACACATTATATATATTTTTGCACTTACTTTCTGGATATTGTACATCTGTTCATCTGTTATATAAACTAGCATTACTTAAATATGCAGAGACTAATTGAAATGTTAAATATGTATTTTCCCCCCCCGATATAACATCAACCTATGTTTTGTAAAAGTTTATTAAATTAATCTGTAAAATGTGATCATATTGTGGATTTATTAAATTATGTATGTTCCTTTGTTATTTATGTGCGTTTGTTTTGAGGATATAATTCATTAGTACCTAAACATAGTATGGTATAACTGCTTTTTGTATTGAAATACACAATTGGTTTGGGAGCAAGAAATCTTTTAATCGTTGTTGCCCAGGCTTGCCGAAATGAATGGAAACTTATCTCCCGATTATAACATTGTGTAACTTGCTGCTGTTAAATACCGTCAAACTATGTGCTTTATGTGCAATATATACTTTATATACATATGCCATCTTTAATAACTGTAATATATACCGGGCTGCTAAATCCTAAGAACTGCTACAGGATTTGATTTGTATACAGCAAATTCTGTGGTGTTAAATAGTGTAGATGTTTCAGTGTAAATTATTTCGAGTTGATAAGTGTTGATTTGGGTGTTCTTTTAACACTTGCAGTGCTGAAAAAGCTCTAAGGCTGGTGTTCTTTAAGGGAGTTGATTGCATGCACTCCAGTTGGAGTTAATTACACTTCCGGTTTTGGCCTTTTTTCTTCATCTCATGGCCGAGAACAACCGGTGTCTGGAAGGGGAGCCTACATTATTTCAAAAAGGTAAGGACCAGGTATATTCAATCATTTATGCTGATCATTTTTGTATTAAAAATATGTATAAACGTTACGTAGGGTGTGACTCAAATGTGTCGAGGCTGGTGTGGAGGCTTTTGCTCGTATGACTCTCACTAGTATTACATTGCACAAAGTCATGTGTAATTTCAACCCAGTCTCATAAAAAAACTTGTAATAACTACGTTGGTCCACAACGTAGGACGTAGTATTTCTACAAAAACGCCTCTGAAATTGTAAGATCCCTACGTTTTTTTTCACCATTCATTCCAATGGCAGGCGTCTACAGTATGTCACGTGATCTTCACATTTCACCCTGCAGAAGAAAAAAAACATGGCCGACCTTCGTTTTATTCTCGGTGTAAAATGCCTATTTTAAAGTTAGTTTGACCATTAAAATGCCTTTTGATGTCATTTGATGCGAGAAATATGAGTTGTTATTTCAGATTATGTGTGCAGTGGATCTACATGATCTTTAGTTTGCTAGTTATTACGAAGATTACTTCAGGAAATTGTGTCGATACAACGTTTTCATTGTTACCAAGGTGGTTGCTAGGGACGCTGATATCGATATTATTTCTGTTATGTTGGGTAACTGTTTAATGGTGTTATCTTTATTGCTACCCCATTCCCCGTCAATGTATAGTGTTGGTCCACAGCGCAAACGTATTAGTTTAACAAAATCCGCATCTCAAGATACGTTATTTTCCCCTGTGCAATTCCAGTCTCACATCTCACAGCACATCGTCATTAACAAATACCATAAACAGACCGAAAACACTTTATTCCGAGTGTGCTTGCTTTTCTCTTTGAAAGTCATCACATAACGGCATTGTAATACACGGTTCGGCTGTATTAAATATTACATACTGCCGTAGTTCTGTATTTATAGAGCCCTGATGAGAAGACTTCTAGACAAACATGAGGAACTGAAAACGTGACGTGGATCATAAATATATCAGCCATTAAACAACATCTTACATTTCTTTTCACACAATACGTCTCCTTGCAGTATCAACACTAATTCGGCTGACTTTTATATTTGATCCAATTGGTAGATGGGCTGTATTTACACCATAAAGGTGCACAGCTGATATAAAGGGACACCTAGTGGTTAAAGCATGTTATTGAATTTCATTATTTTTATTATTAGATATTAATAGGATCCCTATAAAGTATATTCATTACTCGTTATTCTCTACTAATAGTTAATTAAAGACTGTTTATAATGACTATTTTGCACATCCCTTTCAAGATTTCAAGATTTACTAAGGTTTATTGACATATCATATAGGCCTACACAACTATGGTGTAGTTCTGCATTGAATGAAAAACTTGGGTCGCAGGTTCCTCAATAGTGCATTACAAGACATCTATCAATATTTGTGCATACCTCCAGCAATGTTAACTATGTTGAAGCACTTATTTTAACTGATATTATACATATTTATTATACTCTTATATAAGATGTAGGTAGATAGTATAAGAAATGTGCAGAATATGACAGTTTAATGGTGGAATGATAGATGTCTTGTAATGCACTGTTGAGGAACCTGCGACCAACGTTTTTAATCTCCGGCTTTGTCAGGTATTGAACATTCAATAAATAAAGAACACAGAATTATTAAATATAAAACACAGAATTTGTGTGATTATACTAAATGATTTATAAATAAACACCAATGCATATTTACAACTGTTACACATGCTGATGTAACGCATATGTTTCCAACTTGGGATCAATAAAGTATATCTTATCTTAAGCTGATCGATGGCTACTGCCATATTTGCAAAATGTGCCTCTGAACCTTGACAAGTGCATGTTTCAGGCTCATCAATTAATGTAATGTAATGTTATCAATTAACAACAGCTGGTCACAGACATAAGACCAGCTGTTAAATAAAGCTCTTCTGACCTTAGCTGGCATGTGGGTATATATATTAATGCTGCCCATTATGGACACAAGCAATTGTCACCCATTTATTAATTATATGTTTTAAATTTGAGTGTTTCCTATCCCCTAAACCTCCAGGGATGTACACAGTTTAATACTGGCCACTTCTTATTATGGGAAATACGAAAACGTCTTTTAAAACTACAACTCCCTGTAGAGGAGTGCCATAGAGCATGTTGCGAAACAGAATAGCCAACATGTGTAGTTCTGGGGACGGGGTGGGGGAGGGGGGGACGCGGTGGACCCGTTCAAATCCAGTTTTGGACAGTCTGCCGTGGTTCCATCCCATTTCAAGTGCTGTTCGAGACTCCGCGTAACCCTCGGAGCACACTCTCCAATCACAGAGCTTGAGGACTATCACGGGGTTTGTCAAACAGCGCACATGGTGTAGTCCAAATGATAGCTGGGGATTCTGGGTAGTGTAGTGTCTTCTGCTATCCTTTACTCCAAAAACATATTTGTTTCTCCGAATCGAAGGGGAAAAATACAAAAGCATTGCACACAATTTAAACCAATCAATGTTGTGTAATTAACAAGGATAATCTGGTGTTTTTTAGTCGATGAGTAGTGCAGATATCACTGTAAAATCAATCGACAGTAAGGGGAATACTTACTTCCGGGTGTACAATTATCCGTTATCCAATGAGAATGAACGCTCACATTGCCTTTAAGGGCAGCCGACACAAACGAATGCCGTGCTTCCATGAGCGTCATTACCAGTAGAAATACATTGCTTTTAAAATCGTGCTTTGCAACACGAAAAAAAGGGGGAAATCGTGTTGGTGAACACGAATCAATAGATTACAAATCGTGTTGGTGAACACGAAATGCCGTGAGACTGGGTTGTATATTCACGTGAGGCAGATATATATATAACACAGGCACAATACGTCCACAGGGTGGAGCTGCAACCTAGCCTAAACCACCCTGTAACAGCCATGACCATAAGCGGGAAATCAGGTGGAGATGAGTTGCAGCTGTGTTAGCCAAAACTTTCCAAAAATGCCATTGAGTTCAGTCAGCGCGAGTGACTAAGGTAAAGATAGATAGCTACTGATGTTGGAATGGTTATTACAATTTTCAATAATATTCGTTTTACGTTGTCTTCTCTTGTTCTTACAGCAGCTAGCTAGCTCTATGCTAACGCTAGTTTGATGCTATCGCTAGCTCTATGCTAACGCCCCGTTTTTTAACTAGCTTGTTAACTTGCTCACTGGCTATGGCAATTAGCTAACCAACATGTCCCGTTTAATTAAGTGCCAAAACTGCTTCTGAATGAGAAGAAGACTGATTTGAGAGGCTAATCAAGCTATAGCTGTTTAGCTAACGTACGTTAGATGGCTTAGCTGTAGTTAGACACGTGGTGAGGACAGGAGGTGGCTTACCACGTTTATAGCCTATCAGTAAATTAATGTACAGTTGGATCACAAACATCTGCATGAAGAGGCTAAGCCTACTTAAATGAGTGGTTGCGTATTTTAAAAAAACAACTATATTGTTCCAGACAGAATCTTTTAGATTTTTTGATGTGGCAGCTAAAAAAAGTTAACTGCTAACATTATTTCCATTGTGGTTTCTTTAAGAAGACTCATCATGTTGCTGAAGGTAAAATACCAGAGTACCAAAAAGTACATCAGGTTAAATCTGGGGTTCACCTATTTGGAATTCATTGAAGGTGAGTAGCCATCTTGTGTAACAAAATGTACAGCTTTGGAGAAGCAAAAGGATGTGTGGTATTATTTTTGATAACTTTATTACCTTTGGCCAGCGGGGACAATATGATTTTTGCTGCAGGCCTTTTTTAGTTTATTTTTGATTTCCAAAATATGCTTCCTATTTCGGAAACCGTTTCCAAATTCCCTCATCTGAGTTGACTTGCTTAGTAGTTTGGCTTAAATATGCAGTATTTAGAATGCTGTGTAGATTTGGCAAGATTATAATAATAATGACTTTAGGTTGCAGGTCTCCCTTGTAAAAGAGATCCGTGATCTCAAGGGACCAATCTGTCTAAATAAAGGTTTGAAATGAAATGAAATTAGGTTAATTAAATTGTCATTCATAATATGTACAGTTAAAAACCTGCCTCTTGTATTTTTCTCTGGTGTCATGCTAATCTTCCTATAGTCAAACGCAAGTTTGGGCTTTCTGATGCGGCTGAACTTCAAATCTTTGATGAAACTGACACAGCAGTGGAAGAAGACATCCTTCTTGAACTGGTGGAGGCCAATCCGGATTTATGCCTGACAGTATGTGACAGCTTTTTAGGTGAAGGTAAGCTTATCTGCATAATCGGCTGCACAAACGTGTAAAGATGAGACTCCTTTATGTCCTATACTGTCTGATCGTTACTAGGTAGATTAACTCAAAAACAATGCTTGCAACCAATAGGTCAGCATCAACTTGCCAAAACAATTAATACAATGCAGGTCTCCCTTGAAAAAGAGATCTATTATCTCAATGGGACCAATATGGTAAAATAAAGGTTTGAAATGAAATGAATGTAGGTTGGGTTTTGATTGTCCCATGTTTGTGTTAAACAAGGTCAGTTTGTTGTTTCAACAAACATATTGCCATCAATGGACGAACAGATGCTTCATGAATTGACAGAGGCCAATCCTGACTTTTGCCTGACAGTATGTAGCAGCATTTCAGGTGAAGGTAGGTTTCAGGTTTTTATGCTACACACATTGTATTTGTGGAACTAGAACCCTTTTATGTCCCTGACTGACTACTGTGACAAAATAGATGACCAAAAAAACAATATTTCATCATAAGGATAAGCATCCACTTGCAAATGTGGTTTTGCAAAACCATGTTTTTAACGCTCACTCTTTATTTGAAATCATCACTATATCACATGTTATCTCCTCTACTGACTGTACCACCACCAATAGCAGATTTCCTTGTTTTCAACGTTTTTTCTCCTTCAGATCATTCAACACCATCTTCCCTCACGGATACAATGTCACCTTCAAGTGATAATGACCTCTCCAGTCAAAGAGAATGGGGGGCTCCCACAGGCCGAAATGTGTCCAGCTTTGAAGTCATGAACACGTCTACCACAGAGGTTTCTGAGTCGGAGGCTGCGAAAGAGGTACTGTCATTTCCAAGACTCAAGAAGAAGTAAAAGTGTCTTACTATACTGAGATTCTTACAAATCTGACTTTTTTTAAATGTATAAATGGTGAATGAGTTATTCGGTAGTTGAAACCAGACTGGTTTAGTTTGGCTTTTGGTACAACCTACTGTATTATCAAATAGGTTCTACCTTTTATTTACATTTTACCAAAAACCTTTTTTTATTACCCTTGGTCTGAACAGAAACATTTGATACGTTGTTGTTCTAATGATTTTGTCCTGGAAGACCGAAATATACACTTAACTATATCTCTTGTGTGAGCAGATGGTAGAAAGTGCTCTGCTTTAGAAACCTGGAGGTGATGATGTGCTGGAAGAGTACAAGTCAGAAAATCCACTGAAGCACAGCACTCGGAGACGGCTTGTCAACATATTGGCTAGCCATATGACTGAAATGCATGGGTAAGTATTTCTGAAACGCATTGTTCTTAAAAAAAAAAATCTAACTAAAATGGTTTGTTAAGAAGTATGGTAATGGATGTTCTAAACGTGTGGCATTGAAGGAACTTAGGTGTGGAGCTAGCAACATTACTGGGGCTTTTTGATTTAGTTTTAGTTTTGTCTTTGCTCCAAAGGAGGATTCCTTCCCGTAAACAGAAGGAGGAGTATGCCCTGGGAATCATTAGTCTCTTTCCGTCCCTGAAAGATCCCTTTTCTCGAAAAGGCTATGTAAGTTTAAACCTTTCTTTTTTTTACACGCAGCTTTGGAATTAAGTTTATATGATTGAGTTACTTATTAAACGTTACTTCTTAAAATCTGGTGTCATATTTGGTTACTTTAATACTGATATAAAAAATGCACGCCATTCAACATTTGAAGTTAGTAATGATGTTGCAGAAAAACTTAAAGATAAATGAGTGATAGACCTTTCTAATATTTTTGAAAATGTCTTAACAGGAGCACTTCTACGATGGGGAAACAAACACAGGATATTTATCATGGCGCCTCAGGACCATGACCAGAAAGAATCGGACAACACGCAGTCAACAGGCTGTGCCAGCCACAGTGCCTCAAGCACAAGGACTAGAGATGTCCCGATCCGATCAAGTGATCGGGGATCGGAGCCGATCACGTGATTTTTAAAAGATCGGAATCGGGAATCCTTTTTTGTTTTTTTATATTTTATAAATAAAAAATATCGTTTACTTTCTCCGTCTTTATATGTAGATATTACTTTTCTCCGTTAATCTCCGTCACGTTGTTTCCATAGCAACAACAACTTCCTGTCAACAGTGCTACCTCTCCTTCAAAATAAAAGCATGTCCACAAATAGGAAGCCAAGCCAAATGACACTTAAGACATATACAATTGCAACGAAAGTAACAAACACAATGCGATATCCTTTTCAATTTCAAAGAACACAAATTGGGTTACATTAACAAATAACTACAAAACAACAATACTGTAGAATAACAAAATGAATGCCGTGAATAAACCGAAACACACGTGTTGAAGTGGTTCACTGCTGATTACTATTGAATTGTGTTACTCCAGTAAGATGGAAATATAATACTTTGTTTATTCATGTTATGTTAAGCTGCTGTTGTTCATTGCATTATTACTAGACTAGTTAGTCTTAAGGCTAGAATTCTGCACTAAGCCACATTTTAATTGTATTATTTGTGACTGAATGTGAACTTGTGAAGCTAGTCAAGCTACCTCTTTCCAGTAGAGTTATTTTTGTTTTGTTACTGCACTATCTGCACTCAATTTGTTTACATGGTTATTTTGTGGTGGACCACTGATAAGCTTTATTTAGTTTTGATCCAATGCTGCACAACTGAACTGATCCAATGCTGCTGTGAGAAAAATAAGCTATATCCATGTTGGATAGATTGGATAGTTGGGTACTGTCATTTAAATAAAAAAATAACCTTAAGGGTCAAACTTGAATGCTTTTTTCCTTTTTTTTTCTCTTAATGCATTGCATAAAGATCGGATCGGGAAAAATCGGTATTGTCAAAATCAAATGATCGGTATCGGATCGGGAGCAAAAAAAGGTGATCGGGACATCCCTAACAAGGAACGAACCGCCCAAGATCAGCACCCACAGTGCCTCATCAGCTTGATGGAGATGCTTGCAGGGAGGCGTTATCCTTTCTTGTTCACTCTCCCGATGAAGCAAGTGTGTTCGAGAAGATGAAGATAACCTTGCAACATCGCCAGGACTTAGTGCGTGACCCACAGCGAACTGCAGATGTCTTTAAAACATTTCCACGTTTTTTAGATGTCAAAGGACCGGTGAGTTTTACATTTGACTAATTTAAAGTCCAGTCTTTAAACTCTAATATTTCATTTGGTTGGGTGTAAGCAATGAAATGCTTAATATATTTGCATATGTGTATAATCAACAGCTAACTCAAGACTTCCTGCTGCTGTTTGGTGAAACAGCCTGCAAGATGTTTGAGAAGTAGGACACTGCTTTCAAGATCAAGATTATCAAAGAAGCCAAACACCTGACTCAGTCAAACAGAAGCTGTGTCGACTTCTGAACGCTGCTGAGACACTTACAGAGAACGATGACACCAGTAAGCTACATGCAGTCTTGGTTATATTCCAAATAGCTCTTTACTTTGTGCATTTTGAGGTAGACACTGACATGTTGTTGTCTGATTTGTCCTCCTGATAGGCTGGGACAGTGACACGGCTTGTCTGCTGCTGCTCCTCTATCTCTTGCTGGACGGAAGAGGACCAAGATCAGTCCCAGTGATGCAGTGGACAAAATGGTCCACTTCCACAAGGTATGCATGTCTCATATTTTCTTCCCCCAGCGAGAAAAGGGAGACGAAATCTAAACTGAACATTTTAACGTTGCTGGATAACTATCCAAACTTTTACTTTACGGTGTTCATGTTGTTTTTCTGTTTTTCAGTCGTGCTGCAGCATCGATGAGCACCTGCGGGAAGAAAGGGTCAACAACCGTACATCCTGGCTGCTGGCCGAGCCCGGAACCGGATTGACACCTTCTACATTGTTATCGACAAACAGCTCATACCATGCCAAGCCACCAGCTCATTGGGTGCTTTTGACGAACTGTTCAAATCTCACTATGTGTTCAACCTGTCCTACGAGGAGTCGTTGGTCCAGCTGTACACATTTGTCCAGACAACAGTATACAACATCGACATCAACACAACAGATGAGTCTCCCAGAATCCGTGAGATGCGGGCAAAACTCTTGAACTAGGATCAAAACATGTACAAGTGTTTCATACGTCAAGCTGTACACAAGACTTGCCAGTCCTTGGTGAGCCATTTAAGAATGGATCACAGTTTCTATCCTAGCAGCAGGTTTAAGTTGGTTTGTGCACACGATCCTTGTAGGCGTCAGTTTTGATCATATTCAGGTTTCAAAAAAACATTTACATAGTGTTCATGAGGGATTTATGTCAAAGTGGTGATGCAGCAAACTCTCTGTCATTTCTACCTATTTGTCACAGTCTCCAAGGTACTTCACATGCTGCTCAAACAAATGTCACACATGGCCTAAATGCTGGGTGTTTTGAGGACAATGGATCAAATCTCTACAAAGAACCCGTACTGTGGTATCTTCTGAAACCTGACTGAAACACTTCTAAGATGTTGTTTTCTTTAAGATAGGAATTGATTTGGACTGAGACAATTCTTTCCAATATTTGACTGATAAATGGTCGATTTGATATTGCTCTGTGGTTTGCTACTGTGTTGTTATCCAGTTTAGGTTTCTTTAATAGAGGCTTTACAACAGCTGTTTAAAGGCATCAGGGAAGACATAATGTCCAGGACTGGACTGGAGATGCTATCAAACACTCGCTTAAAGAATGTTGTGGGGATAGGATCAATGTCTGAGGTTGTGGAGTTTGCTTCTGAGCCAGTTTTACACAGTTCGCTTAGTGTGACGCATGTGAAGTTACTCATGGTTACATTACATACTCTACTGAGATCGGGTTCATCTCCACCTCCACTAGTATTGATACTAGCTCTGATTGAAGTTATTTTGTTCTCAAAAAACAGAGCAAATTCCTCACATGTAGCTGTTGAGGAGGGTGGGGGGTCAGAGACAGGGTTTAGCAGCTGATCGATAGTGGAGAAAAGGACTCTGTGATAATATTGGAAACTGAATATTTCCTTGCTCGTCGGATGGTTCTGTTAAAGGCAGTTAAAGCATCTTTGTAGATTTCACAGCAGATAGTGGTTTTTGTTTTCCTCCATTTTCTCTCTGCTGCACGACATTTCCTTTTTTCTTCCTTGACACCATTATAGTTCAACCAGGGGGAGGCTTTGCTTGTCGATTTCTTTTGAGTTTTTAGTGGGGCGACAGAATTTAATACAGATGATAGAGCATCATTGAGATGTTCTACCATTTCATTCAGAGAGCTGTCATGACTGTGTGGTTCATAGAGTCTGATGAGATCGGTGAACTTTGATTCAGCTTTGTCGTTAAGGAGCCTTTTTTGAACCATGACTTATTTTTTTGTTTTAGTCAGGGTCATTTCAGCATCACAGAATATACAGTGATGGTCAGAGAGAGGTAGCTCAGTTATTGAGATATTATTGATGTTTAGTCCAGTTGTTATCACTAAGTCTAATGTGTTACCATGTAGGTGAGTTGCATGTATTATATGCTGTGTTAGATCAAAGCTATCTAGTAGATTTGCAAGCTCTATAGCTTTGGAGTCCGCTTTTTTATTGATATGAATATTCAGGTCTCCGTTTAGGATCACCTTATCGTAACTGGTGACACAGTGAGATCAGCTCAGAGGACTCTTGTATACATGATGGTGAGTGTCGAGGTGGACGGTATATTGTAACAATTATGGTTGATTCAGTTTTGAGTTCAATGGCTGGATATTCCATCGACATGAACTCACCTAGTTCTGTTATTCTGAACAAACATGTTGAGGAAAAACTGGCTGCAACCCCTCCTCCTCTTCGGTTCTTTCTGAGCAGCTGATAAAAGCTATAGTTTGGTGGACAGGTCTCTCTCATTATTGATGTAGCTGTGTCGTTATTAAGCCATGTCTCCACTAAGCAGATGCAATCTAAGTTATTTTCTTTAATCAGGTCATTAACTAAAAAGGTTTTATTATTCAGAGATCTGACATTTAGGAGGGCTAATTTTATTTGTTGGACTTCTATGTCATGAGAGGAGATCTGCTTTGGCTGGACTTTGATAACTTTGAGGTTAACGGCACGTGCAGGCCTATTAGACGGTGCATAGTTTTTAGTTTTAGAGTAAAAGTAGAAGTACTCAGATCTTGTACTTGAGTAAAGTAGAAGTACTCAGATCGTGTTCTTGAGTAAAGTAGAAGTACTCAGATCTTGTACTTGAGTAAAGTAGAAGTACTCAGATCTTGTACTTGAGTAAAGTAGAAGTACTATGATCTTGTACTTGTACTCAAATCTTGTACTTGAGTAAAAGTAGAAGTACTCAGATCTGATTCTAAGGTAAAAGTAGAAGTACTCAGATCTTGTACTTGAGTAAAGTAGAAGTACTCAGATCCTGTACTTGAGTAAAAGTAGAAGTACTCAAATCTTGTACTTGAGTAAAAGTAGAAGTACTCAGATCTTGTACTTGTACTCAAATCTTGTACTTGAGTAAAAGTAGAAGTACTCAAATCTTGTACTTGAGTAAAAGTAGAAGTACTCAGATCTTGTACTTGAGTAAAAGTAGAAGTACTCAGATCTGCTTCTAAGGTAAAAGTAGAAGTACTCAGACCTTGTACTTGAGTAGAAGTACTCAGATCCTGTACTTGAGTAAAAGTAGAAGTACTCAGACCTTGAGTAAAGTAGAAGTACTCAGATCTTGTACTTGAGTAAAAGTAGAAGTACTCAGTTCTTGAGTAAAGTAGAAGTACTCAGATCTTGAGTAAAGTAGAAGTACTCAGATCTTGAGTAAAGTAGAAGTACTCAGATGTTATACTTGAGTAAAGTAAAAGTACTCAGATCTTGTACTTGAGTAAAGTAGAAGTACTCAGATCTTGTACTTGAGTAAAGTAGAAGTACTCAGATGTTGTACTTGAGTAAAGTAGAAGTACTCAGATGTTGAGTAAAGTAGAAGTACTCAGATGTTGTACTTGAGTAAAGTAGAAGTACTCAGATGTTATACTTGAGTAAAGTAGAAGTACTCAGATGTTGTACTTGAGTAAAGTAGAAGTACTCAGATGTTGTACTTGAGTAAAGTAGAAGTACCACATTGTAGGAAATGAGGAATAATTAGTGTTCTGTTGAGTTGCGCTGTTTCCCCCTTCGGTTAGAAGAGAGGAGACCCAGAGAGGGAGAGTCAGAGCAGCAGCTATTAGTATCTGCAGCATCTACGGAGTATTATCACAGAACTGTTGTCCAACAAAAAGGAAACTTATCAAAAGTAAATCAATCTCGTTTTTTCATTATAATGTAACGTTTACCAACCGTTTATATAAAGGTGGTTAAAGTGTAGTTGTCTTCTGTAACTCGGTTTGTTGTTAGCACACACACACACACACACACACACACACACACACACACACACACACACACACACACACACACACACACACACACACACACACACACACACACAGGACTCCACTCCTCAAAGACTGCAACCACAATTATGTATGGATATTTTTCTAGCATCTGTTGGCACTGTGTAAATATACACATTGACATATATTTGTATTGCATTGCTGCTTTTATGTATTAATGTATTTGTGTCTATTTGTATAACTGCAGTGAGAGAGGCCAAATAAATGTTGTTATACTTTGCACGATGACAATAGTGATAATATTATATTCTAATCTATTTAAAACATCTTGGGTAACTCTGTGTTTACTGTGTTGTATTAATTCATCAATTGTCAATAATGTTTTGCTGCAGTACTCCTTATCGATTCTACTTACTACAATACATTTGAAATAGTTGATTACTACAGTACTTTGTTTATTTCATAGCAAGAGGAGAGTTAAATGCTTTCCAATAGAATATTACATTATTATTATACATTTGTTTCTATCTTACACATTTGATTTAGGCTGTATGTTTTATTTCTCTTTTTGTATTAATGTGTTTGAAAATAAATAGTTATTGTGATATCTATATGCATAATATCTAATGCATTTATTGAGTCATTACAAATGCTAAACATGAATAAACGTTTGATTTAACAGTTAATAACTGGAGGTATTATCACGTCAGCAATGATGTCTGCATGCTTTTTCACGCTGTCAGAATTTGACATGTGAAATATTGCAGTGGCTTAAAATACCTGTTTGATATGATACTGTATGTTGTCATGCCACACCTGACAGATGGTGTGCTTGCTATGTATTGATCTGTGTTTGAGCTCTTTCCAAACACTTCCAAACATTCTATATTTCTCTGGAAATAGAGATTCACTTTGTAATGCAACCAGGTATCTCCAGCGTGTTCCACCACTTCATTAGACAACAGGTCAACTTCAGGATGTTTTTACAGGACAAAGCCAACTGCTCCAGCTACTGTTTCCAGACCTGCAGCCCCCTGATTGTTGCACCTCTGAAAGCTTATCATTACATTACATGTTACGTGTTAGACGCTTTTATCCAAAGCCACTTACATTTTAGTTTAAGGGATTGTTTTCATATGAATATTTTTTTAGTATTACTTCAGTACTGGGAATATATCGCAGTCATTTAGATTTGATTTGTCACATTTTAGTTTCAGGTTTCAGGGATTGTTTTCATATTAATGTGTTTAAACCTTACAAACTTAACACATTTGAATATAATTAACATTCTCTGGATCCACTGAAAATGTCAACACGTGTTTCTGTGGGATTATTTATCAAACACTTTTTATATTAAGGGTTATGGTCTGGTTAAATATGTCCTGTTTTATTTTTAAATAAGCCGCATGAAGAGGCTTCCCAACGTGAGCTCCCTTCTGATTGGACGATCGTCGATACGCTCGCTGATGACCAATCAGAGAGCAGCTGGTGGATATAAATAGCCGCTGTGGCGAGCAGCAGAGAGAACCACACTTCTTTGGAAACCCGAGAAATCAAATATATCAGGAAGAGGCAAGACCGGAGCTCACACATAACTCGAGTCCTGTATGCGGCGTCTCGTCGCTCCGGTTCTCTCTCTGTGTGTTCCTGAGAAAGTGTGTGTGAGCTCCAGCTCTACTGATCCATCATCTGTGTGTCTGGATAAACCTCTGAACGGACTCTGTGCTCTTTTTTCTGGAGCGTTTACCCCGGACTATAGGAGCTAGCTTAGCATGCTAGCTAAAAACACGTTAGCAACACTAGTCAGATTGAGAGTTTAACGGAGTCTGCAGGGAAAGGTGATCTAGGAAACATGAGTAAAGTCCAGATGCTGCTGTCGTTGAAGAAGCAGCGACTCACTGCTGCTGCTGAAGAGATATTTGCTCTGTTTGAACAAACGATAGCAGAGCTCGAGGAGGAGCTGTCTCTTTCCAAAGAGGAGAACGAGAGACTCCAGAAACTACTGGACGCTGTTTTACAGCCTCAGCTTCGGATACACAGAGCAGATGTCCAGCAGCTGGTGGTGGTTAAAGAAGAGCCTCTCCCTGACCAGCAGGAGGGGAGCACCAGTCTGGACCAGGAGGACCCAGAGCCCCCCCCACACATTAAGCAGGAACAGGAGGGAGAGCAGCTTCAGGAGCTGGAGGAGGCTGATATCACCAAGTCCACTTTCACTCCTGACCCTGTGAAGAGTGATGATGATGAAGAGAAACCTCAGTCCTCTCAGCCTCATCAAAGACAAACTGATCACATGGAAACAGAAGCTGATGGAGAGGACTGTGGAGGACCAGAACCAGCCAGGAACTCAGATCCAGAGAGCAGTTTACAACCAAAGACTGAGGACCACACTGGAGACTCTTCTGAAGACACTGATGACTCTTCTGAACCTGACACTGAAGACAGTGCTGATTGGAAGGAGACCAGAGAATCTGCCTCAGGCTCAAACTCACTGAAAAATAGACAAGAATCTGTCAGTGATCCCCGACGTAGTGCTGGAAAGAACCCATTCAGCTGCTCAGTCTGTCAGAAAGCTTTTAGATATAGAAAAAAACTAGATCAACACATGAGAATCCACACCGGAGAGAAACCCTTTCGCTGCTCAGTCTGTGAGAAAACTTTTTCACGGAAGGAACATGTAAAGGATCACATGAGAGTCCACACAGGAGAGAAACCCTTTTGCTGCTCAGTCTGTGAGAAAACTTTTTCACAGAGTGAAAATGTAAAGACACACATGAGAGTCCACACAGGAGAGAAGGCATTCAAATGCTCAGTTTGTGAGAAAGCTTTTTCACAGAATATACATTTAAAGAATCACATGAGAGTCCACACAGGAGAGAAAGCATTCAAATGCTCAGTTTGTAAGAAAGCTTTTTCACGGAGTGGAAATTTAAAGACACACATGAGAGTCCACACAGGAGAGGAAATATACAGCTGCAATGTTTGTGACAAAAGATTTAAATGGCGTAATCATTTCAAAAGGCACAAGTGTGTTTGTCGTCAGTCCTCACAGCTTAATGAAAATAACGGAGAGGCAGAGCCTCCAATCAGCAGCTCAGCTGAACACATGGAAACAGAAGCCGATGGAGAGGACAATGAATAAGTCTTATGACTGTTCACACGTGAGAGAAATCTGTCTGTGGACAATATGTTTCATGTTTTTGTCATTCTGATGTATACGTTAACCACTGACTGTTGATGAACCACTGCTCATTTAAGGTGGACTGACCTTTACAATGGACCAGCTAGTCTTAGTGTCTTAATGCAAACGTTTTGTAAGATGATGCTAGACCAACAACGTGCTGTTGGGCTGTGTGCTCTCTGCAGGACGGTGTCTGTACTCAAAGGTTGTTTATGGTATGAGAGCTTCACTCTGCTTTTGTTGTCCAAACGACGCCAACAGAGCGATACGTCTTCTTTCCAGCAGATGGAATACATGTTACATCATCCAGTTCAACTGTCATCCACATAGTAATGATTCAAAACAGCAATGTGTGAGACATGGCTAGTAATTGACTCACAATCTCAACAGAATGTGAAGAGGTTACAGTCTTGCGGTTATGTCCAAGATGTTGTTTTTTGTTGTTGTAAGAGATAATAGGGATTGATGCAGACAATAACCAGAAGATAGTCTGGATAGAGCCTTCAAAGAACCAGAAAGCGTTTTGAAGATTATTAGGGATATAGAAAGAATACAAATATTACAAATGATTATATTTTTTGCAGTGTCAACATCTACAAATGTAAAAGTATTCATTTATTAATAAATCATATTTGTTATAATTATGTATTTTTCAATTTGTTCATCACCTTAGTATTGAAGCTGATAAAGTTGGAGCTATTTTTAATAGCAGTATTGGTTATGCTGCTTGGTAGTTTATTTTTTGTTGAAATACGAAATAATTCACGAGTTGATTTTATTTTGTATAAAAATCTGTAAAATAAAATTGTGCCATAAAAAGACCGGAGGAAAGGCCCGAGCCAAGGCTAAGACCCGCTCCTCCCGGGCCGGGCTCCATTTCCCCGTCGGCCGTGTCCACAGGCATCTGAGGAAGGGTAACTACGCCCACCGTGTCGGTGCCGGAGCCCCGGTGTACCTGGCCGCTGTGCTGGAGTACCTGACCGCTGAGATCCTGGAGCTGGCTGGAAACGCCGCCCAGGACAACAAGAAGACCCGGATCATCCCCCGCCACCTGCAGCTCGCCGTCCGCAACGACGAGGAGCTGAACAAGCTGCTGGGAGGAGTGACCATCGCTCAGGGAGGCGTGCTGCCCAACATCCAGGCTGTGCTGCTGCCCAAGAAGACCGAGAAGGCCGCCAAGAAGTGAAGACCCTGAACCCGCTTCAATAAACACCCCGAAGGCTCTTTTAAGAGCCACACACTTCTGTCCAGAGAGCTGTCCTTCATCAAACCTGTGCCTCTATTATATAGTGTTGAAGAGAGGATAAGTGTATGTTCCTTATTTGTGATTATATTCTATAAACTATGAAATCTAAAAGCTTTTATCTGGGTTTCCAAGCAGTCTGTAAACCATCACATCTACTTTATTGTCAATCTTTCAGTTTCCATTTCCTACAATCCAGAGGAATACAAATATATATATATATAAACGTGCATATAAATATATATATACAGTATAAACATATTTATACACGATCTATTCATGTTTTTATGACACTCATATTACTGCTAATATAGATCATGTTTAATAGACTTTAAAGTGTCTAAATATCTGTCACTTGAAGCGTAATCAGGGTCCTTACTAAAATATAAAAAGTTACCAGAAAACAAAATACCCTAACCAACCAAAAGTACTAAAAATGCGGAAGGATCCCGAGCTGGACCGTGGTCAGTGAAGGTCCTCATGTGGTTCTCCTTTACGTCCGCAGATAAGATTTAAAATCTGTCGCTAGTCGGAGTCAACTTGTCAAAAATGTCTGGAAGGGGAAAAGGAGGACATTTGAACGAGCCGACATAGCGATACCCGGAAATGAGAGGAAGAGGAGGGATTTTCTTCTTAAATATCGAAGAATAATCTGATAGAAAATGTAAACATTATTCTAAGTAGGCCTATAGTTGACGGTTTGATGATTCGTTCTGAACAACCTGTTCCAACAGACTCGAAAATGATTGGAAGAGGAAAGGAAGGAGGTGAAAAAGGGTGAAAAAAAATACAAAAAAAATATATAAGAAAATGTCTCTTCCTGGAAGCGTGCCATCTTTTGCTTCAACATTTGGACAGTTTTGGGTTTGCCTGAACTTCACAGGCTCAGGAGAACCCCCAAGTCGTGAATATGTTGGATAATCACTATTATTTGATACCTGCTGGATCAATACAAATGATGTGTATTCCTTCATTGCACTGCCAAACAGAAAGGAGTTTGAACTTTGCTTTTTGCTAGAAGCTCCTCTGAGACGTTTCCTTGATGTTCTCGCAACTAAAACCTCAGATCCCAAGTGGAAAGACTGGACTTTCGAATCTTCAATTCAAATAGATATCTCAAACATCATTGTTCAATTCTGGACTGGCCGTATTCCAGACCATGATGTTGAGACCTATTTGAAGAGATATGGAGATATAATCAGCAAATACAAACCAATAGATACATTTGGGATATGGTATGGAGTGAGAAAATACAAAATGAAGAGGAACAGAAACTGTGATGGTGAGATCCAAAATCTCCCAAATTCGATATCTCTCAGCCCCTATAATGGGAGAATCATTTATCCAGGGCAACCCGTCACCTGTTTCATCTGCAACTCAGCTGACCATCAGGTCAGAAAATGCACCACAGTGAAATGTTGGAGATGCAATGAACTGGGCCACAAGGCTAAAGATTGCAATTCAGACAGTCTCTGCAACCTGTGTGGAAAGATTGGGCACACCTTCTTCAACTGCCCATCTTCTTATGTAAACAAGGCAAAAACCCAGCAGCAGCCTGGTCCTCCTCCAGCCACCCAGCAGCAGCAGCCCAGCAGAAACCTGGTCCTGGACTCCCTCCAGCCACCCAGCAGCAGCCTGGTCCTCGTCCTTCAGCCCAGCAGCAGCCTGGTCCTCGTCCTTCAGCCCAGCAGCGGCCTGGTCCTGATCCTTCAGCCCAGCAGTGGCCTGGTCCTGATCCTTCAGCCCAGCAGCGGCCTGGTCCTGGTCCTGCAGCCCAGCAGCAGCCTGATCATCGTCCTGGTCCTCACCCAGCAGCCCAGCAGCAGCCTGATCGTCGTCCTGGTCCTCACCCAGCAGCCCAGCAGCAGCCTGGTCCTCTTCCTTCAGCCTGGTCCTGGTCCTGGTCCTCACCCAGCAGCCCAGCAGCAGCCTGATCGTCGTCCTGGTCCTCACCCAGCAGCCCAGCAGCAGCCTGGTCCTCTTCCTTCAGCCTGGTCCTGGTCCTGGTCCTCACCCAGCAGCCCAGCAGCAGCCTGATCGTCGTCCTGGTCCTCACCCAGCAGCCCAGCAGCAGCCTGGTCGTCGTCCTGCCAGCAAGGATCTCCCTCTCCCTGGTGATCAACAACCTTCAACTCCTGAAGACGATTCTCCATCCCAGTCAGGTGAGGGTAGATTATCTATTGATAGTGATGTAGAGAGCGAGTACAGCTCTGAGAGTGAGATTGAAGATGAGACATATTATGAGAGTGTGAGCGAAAGCCCAGGATCTGACTCCAGCCCTGACAGCCTTACAGCTGGTCAGCGAGTCAGCATGCCCCTCTACTCGCCCCCTGAGAGCAGCTCGGGGTCTTTTTCACCAACTCCAGAATTTCCAGAACCCCCGAGTGAGGCTCAGGGGGAAGCCCCGCCTGAGGTCTCAAAGAAGAGACCTGCAAGTAGAAACTTGAACCAAAATGAAAAACGGGCAAATGTAGATACATCATAGTGATTGATTTTATAAACCAATATGAGCTTCTTAAATGTCGCTACCTGGAATGTACGTGGTGTTCAGTCTAAAGACTTTCGAGAGAGGAAAATTAAATATTTATTAGACACTAATTATGACTTCCTCTTTACGCAGGAACTTAGACTGAATACCACCAGTGATGTTGATGATGTGTGTAAACGGTGGCATAAAGGCAAAAGTATTATATCCATCGGAGAGAGTAGAGCTGACGGAGTTGGCATTTTCTTCAAAGAAAAATACATCACTATTATTAGAAGAAGGGACATAATCCCAGGAAGGCTGCTTATGGTGGATTGTTTTTATAAAAATGAAAAATATCGACTTATTAATATTTATACTGCCCCTGAGGCAAAAAATAAGTTACAATTATTCAGAAAACTTAGAGAGCTATTAACAGTGGGTTATAAAATGATATTAGGTGGTGATTTTAATACAGTAACAGAAGACATAGATAAGTGTAGTACAGTCGGTTAGACAGCTATATGCCATACATTTTTGCATACATTCATAGTAAATATTTATTCAGTATGATAGCTGTCTAACAGAAGTTAAATCCACTTCTCACTTATTCTGACAATGTACTTAACCACAAGTAAAAGAACCCATAAAAAGAGTTGTTAAATAATAGTGAAGTCACGTTGCAATAACAATAACTCATCTCTCTCGAGTTTTCTTTTTGAGCTTTGCCAAAAGCCACTGTGTCAATTGTCCATCTTGGGTTGCCGTCCGGAGTTCTCCAATATGGCGGACCATCTCGCACATGCGCAGTACGGATCGGGTAGTGACAGAGACCACGCTGTGTCTCGGTGACTTCATTCTACTTTGTGAACCCTCAACTGAAAAGTGTAGTTCCTATCTACCAATGACAATGTACATACTCCCTGCTACTTGTCCATCTTTCACAGAGTAAACTGAGCCACACATCAGCTATGACAAGTCATTAATGTGTGAATGTGGAGCTAAAGCGATGTCCAGACATTAACCAGTTCAAGAGGAAATACAGAGAAATTATTTTCTCGAGGTACAGGGATAGGGAAGGTGTTTGACTATGTGTTTATGTGTGAGTATGTAGGTGTGCATATGTATGTGTACATATACAGTTGCAAGAAAAAGTTTTCATGTTTTTATTGAACACACCATGTAAACATTCATAGTGCAGGGTGGAAAAAGTATGTGAACCCCTAGGCTAAAGACTTCTTCAAGAGCTAATTGGAGTCAGGAGTCAGCCAACCTGGAGTGCAATCAATGAGACGAGATTGGAGGAGTTGGTTAAAGCTGCCCTGCCCTATAAAAAATACACACCAGTTTTGAATTTGCTATTCTAAAGAAGCATTACTAGATGTGAACCATGCCTCGCACAAAAGAGCTCTCAGAAGTCCTACGATTAAGAATTGTTGACTTGCATAAAGCTGGAAAGGGTTACAAAAGTATCTCTGAAAGCCTTGATGTTCATCATTCCACGGTAAGACAAATTGTCTATGAATGGAGAAAGTTCAGCACTGTTGCTACTCTCCCTAGGAGTGGCCGTCCTGTAAAGATGACTGCAAGAGCACAGCGCAGAATGCTCAATGAGGTGAAGAAGAATCCTAGAGTGTCAGCTAGAGACTTAAAGAAATCTCTGGCACATGCTAACATCTCTGTTGACGAATCTACGATACGTAAAACACTGAACAAGAATGGAGTTCATGGGAGGACACCATGGAGGAAGCCACTGCTGTCCAGAAAAAACATTGCTGCACGTTTGAAGTTTGCAAAAGAGCACCTGGATGTTCCACAGCACTACTGGCAAAATATTCTGTGGACAGATGAAACCTAAGTTGAGTTGTTTGGAAGGAACACACAACGCTATGTGTGGAGAATCCAAAGGGTTCACATACTTTTTCTTGCAACTGTATATATATATATATATATGTGTCAGTGTATGTGTGTGTATTAGGGCTGCACGATATTAAAAAAAACTGACATCGCGATCCCCCCCCCCCCCCTGTGGTATATATTGCGTTTTTTTTAACCTGTTAAGCCCCAAAGTCCCGGTGGGTACTTTACTTTTTTTTTCACGACACTGTGTCTCAGGGGATCTTAATATTTAAGAACCTATTAATGTGTTATACCAGATTAACGGAAATAATCTCAGCTAATTGACGATACAAACCATTTTTACCAAAACAAAACACAAGTCTCATAAGAAGCATCTAAATGACCCCTGAGCGAAAAATGCTAACGCACTTTGGCACAGAACTCAAGATAAAAGTACCCTTATTACTTATCGTAGCTGCACATACAAGATATCCAATTAAAGCTGAGGTTCCACAGATTATTTAGGTGTATAGTATCATCACTGAGTGATCAGGGGAAGCAAACACAGACATCACAACACGTACCTTTACGTAGCTTCTAGGGGAGATGTCTCACCGTAGCTGTCAATCTGATCAAAATACTTGTTCAATGGCATTAAAACGAGAAAAACGCGGCTGAATCGGTTAATCCATAGGTTTTTAACGTCTCTGTATAACACAATTATTTCATTTATAATCCATAATTCCATTTTTATGTAAAAATCGCAGAGCAAAGAGTGGCTGCTGCTTCCGGTCTTGGCTATGCGGCATTCCAGCGCACACACAGACGCGTAGCCAAAACCGGAAGCTGCATACACTCTGGTGGCTACCATTAGCAGCTAACTTTTGTGCTCCGAGTTTTACATAAAAATGGAATTATGGATTATAAACAATTGCTTCAAAGCCACAGATACATTATCAACCTATGGATCAACCGATTCAGCCACGTTTTTTCTCGTTTTAATGCCATTGAACACGTCTTTTGATCAGATTGACAGCTACGGTGAGACGATCTCCCGTAAAAGCTCCGTAAAAGGTACGTGTTGTGATGTCTGTGTTTGCTTCCTCTGTTGTGAGATCGGATCGCTTAGATACTATCCTTAAATAATCTGTGGAGTCTCAGCTTTAATCGGATATATTGTATGTGCAGTTTCGATAAGTAATAAGGGTATCTTTATTTTGAATTCTGTGCTGAAGTGCGTTAGCATTTTTTTTTTTTAAATGAATAAAACCGCACGTCCCTGCGGTGTGAATATCGCGCATGAGCATATCGCGGTTATCGCCATGACATGGTATATCGTTCAGCCCTAGTGTGTATGTATATGTGTATATGTGTATATATATATATCAATCAACAGGTAAAGCAGATCAATAATGATAATGACAAGAATAATGAATAAAAATGATAATTATAATTATTGCAGATCATAGATTATAAATAAATCATTTAGGGACAAGGGGGTGAGATTAAATAAGTTATACTTCTTATCACTCCTTTTCGAACACTAGACATGGCACTGTTTATGTTGCAAATGCTGTTGTTGTAAATGTAATTGTTTCATTCATGACTATGCACTACAACATTTGTTCTGTTTTGTAAATTATTTATTTTACTTGTTCGAAATAAATAAATCAATCAATCAATTATAATACTTGAGTTAGCTGTCGGGGATACTAGGATCAGGGAATGTGCACCACCTCATTGATGACACTTATCTTACTTTAGACTAGAGGAGGCACACTGATATGCATGACTCCAAGTTCTCTTATCAGTTTTTCAGGGCAGCCTTCCAAGGTGCCCGGCCATCCAGATTACATCCCGACCAAATTTGCTACGCCTGGGAAACTACCAACAGCTGACAAGTGCCAGAAACTGAGAAGGTTTGCAAAATTTCATGTATATACTGATGATATGCCTGGCCTAAATCAAACACTGTAATACTGTTGTGATAGATGTGAAGTACAATTTTACAATAACATACCAGCTGTGGGTAGGTGTTAGTTATCGCCCCTGGTAGGGCTGTGCAATTAATCATATTTTAATATAAATGATATATATAAATTTATCATTTATTTAATTTATGTTTGTATTGTTTTTCAGTTGAATTGTACGTTCAGGGTAATCAACAGTTAAAAAGATACTGTTGAAATTATTATTTGTATTGTTTTAAAGTCAATGAATAATCGTATTTAATAATCGTTATATCAATTATTGACCCAAATAATCGTGATTATGATTTTTGCCATAATCGCACAGCCCTAACTCCTGGTATATGTAATGTTTGTGTGTATTAGGTTCTCGAATGCTATGTCTCGTCATGGCAAGAAGATGCTTGGCAAAGAAAATGGGCCCTCAACAAAGAAGTGCAGAGTGGCCTCCGAACCTCCACAGCATCAACCTACTCCTGATTCGCCTCAACCGTCGACCAGTTCAGTGTCTCCACCTTCCGTGCCTCAACAGATTACATTACATTACATTGCATTTAGCTGACGCTTTTATCCAAAGCGACTTACAATAAGTACATTCGACCAGGAAGACACAACCTTGAAGAAAACAGAATCATATAAGTACATCAGGTTTCATAGAGCCAAACATTTCAAGTGCTACTCAACTGGCTATAGATAAGCCAGTCCTTTATTAGTATATAAGTGCTTTGTTAATAGTTCTATCGCTCGAAGTGGAGTCGAAAGAGATGAGTTTTCAGTCTGCGCCGGAAGATGTGCAAGCTTTCTGCTGTCCTGATGTCAATGGGGAGCTCATTCCACCATTTTGGAGCCAGGATAGCAAACCCACGTGTTTTTGCTGATGGGAACTTGGGTCCCCTTCGCAGCGAGGGTGCAGCGAGTCGTTTGGCTGATGCAGAGCGTAGTGCACGCGCTGGGGTGTCCTGGATGTAGGAAGGGCCAGATCCATTCGCAGCATGGTAAGCCAGTACCAGTGTCTTGAAGTGGATTCTAGCAGTTACCGGAAGCCAGTGAAGGGAGCGGAGGAGCGGAGTGGTGTGGGAAAATGTAGGAAGGTTGAAGACCAGACGAGCCGCTGCATTCTGGATGAGCTGCAGAGGTCGGATGGCACATGCAGGTAGACCAGCCAGGAGGGAGTTGCAGTAGTCTAGGCGTGAGATGACGAGAGCCTGGACCAGAACCTGCATGGCTTTCTGGGTCAGCTGGGGACGTATCTTCCTGATGTTGTAAAGCGTGTATCTGCAGCAACGGGTTGTAGCAGCGATGTTTGCAGTGAAGGACAGGTTGTTATCTAGGGTCACACCCAGATTCCTTGCAGTCTGAATTGGGGAAACAACTGAGGTGCCGATGTTGATTGTTAGGTCAAGAGTGGGACAATCTTTTCCCGGAAGGAAGAGCAGCTCAGTCTTGTCAAGGTTGAGATTGAGGTGATGAGCAGACATCCACTGAGAGATGTCAGCTAGACAAGCAGAGATGCGTGCGACGACCTGGGTCTCTGAGCGGGGAAAGGACAGAATTAATTGGGTGTCGTCAGTGGTATGAAAAACCATGCGGGCTAATGACTGATCCGAGTGAGTTTGTGTACAGGGAGAAGAGGAGGGGACCAAGAACAGAGCCCTGAGGGACCCCTGTAGTAAATTGACAAGGGTCGGACTCAGACCCTCTCCAAGTTACCCTGTAGGTACGGTCTTTGAGGTATGAGGTGAGGAGGGAAAGTGCAGAGCCTGAAACTCCAAGTTTTTGGAGAGTGCAAAGGAGGATCTGATGATTCACCGTGTCGAATGCAGCAGACAGGTCCAACAGGATGATGACAGAGGAGAGGGATGCAGTTTTGGCAGTGTGCAGTTCCTCCGTGATAGCAATGAGAGCAGTTTCTGTGGAGTGACCTGCCTTGAAACCAGACTGATGCGGATCCAGAAGGTTGTTCTGATTGAGATAACAGGAGAGTTGTTTAAAGACAGCGCGTTCAAGTGATTTAGACAGGAACGGGAGGAGAGAGACAGGCCTGTAGTTTATAACATCAGACGGGTTGAGAGTGGGTTTCTTTAGGAGAGGGTTTACTCTTGCCTCCTTGAGACTGTTTGGAAAGTGACCAGAAGTTAGAGAAGTGTTGATGAAATGGGTGAGAAACGGTAGAATATCAGGAGCGATAGTCTGAAGGAGGTTTGAAGGGATAGGGTCCAGAGGACAGGTGGTAGGGCGGGCAGAGGTAATGAGGGTAAGAACCTCACTTGGAGAGAGAGGGGAAAAGGAGGTCAGTGTGTTGGTGGAAGGAAGGTCTGATGACCCAGCGGTGAGTAGAGGTGAGTCAGAAAAAGTAGAGCGAATATCATCAACCTTTTTTTCAAAGTGGGTAACAAAGTTGCTTGACAGAAGTGAGGAGGGGGGAGGGGCTTTTGGAGGGTCCAAGAGGGTGGAGAAGATGGAAAATAGTTTTTTAGGATTGGAATAGGAAGATTGGATCTTATCTTGAAAGAAAGTGCTTTTTGCCTGAGAGATCGAAGCAGAGAAAGAGGAGAGGAGAGCCTGATAGGTTAGGAGGTCGTCACGGTGTTTGGATTTCCACCGTTTCCGCTCTGCTGCCCTAAGGACGGTTCTATTAGCACGCAGTGCATCATTTAGCCAGGGAGCAGGAGGGGACTGACGAGCCTGCCGAGATGTGAGAGGACAGAGAGAGTCCAGAGTGGATGAGAGAGTAGAGAGGAGAGTTTCTGCAGCAGAGTTTGGAGGCATGAGTTGGAAGGAGTCAGAGGAAGGGAGGGCTGAGAGCACCGATGAGGCAAAGGTAGAGGGGGAGAGGGAACGAAGGTTACGGCGGACAAGTGCAGGATGAGAAGAGATTAGTTTGTTATGTTTGGAAAGGGGTAGAGAGAATGAAATGAAGAAGTGATCGGATGTGTGGAGCGGGTTTACAGAGAGGTTAGAAGTAGCGCAGTTCCTTGAGAATATGAGATCAAGGACATTGCCAGCTTTATGAGGGTGGGGACGGAGACAGTGAGAAAGCAAAGGCGGTTAACAGAGATGTTAGTTCGACTATCTTCCCTGTCTGGAGGTTGAAGTCTCCGAGAAGTACAGCGGGAGGGCCAGTTTCAGGGATGTGTGAGAGGAGATGATCTAATTCCTCCAAGAAGTCCCCCAAGGCGCCTGGTGGATGGTAGAGAACAACAATGGTTAACTGTATAGGATGGGTTACTGTGACGGCATGGAATTCAAAGGTGGAAGGAGTGAAGTTAGGTAGCTTGAAGAGGGAAAAGCTCCATTTGGGAGAGAGCAGGAGACCAGTGCCACCTCCTCTGCCAGTGGGTCTGGGTGTATGGGAGAAGGAATATGCTGTGGAGAGAGCTGCTGGGGTGGATGTGTTGGATGGAGTAATCCAGGTCTCAGTGAGAGCAAGGAAATCCAGAGACTGCAGGGAGGCGTAGCCAGAGATGAAGTCAGCCTTAGGAACAGCTGACTGGCAATTCCACAGGCCACCTGAAACTAGATGTTGGATCTCAGTGGAGCATGTGGGATAGACGAGAGCAGGCCGGTTATATCGATTAGGAGATACACGGGGCCAGTGATAATTGCGAGAAGACACATGAACAGGAATGGAGAAAATACACATGATTATAGCATGAGGGGCTAGAAAACTAAAGAAAAGAGAAATAAGACACCAGCTCAATAAGAGTAGGATTTGCCTCCTCTTTGCCTCCCTCGTGACTCCCGTAGGACTCTAATGTCTTTGTCAGTCTTACTCCTGTAGGACTCTAATGTCTTTGTCAGTCTTCGGCTGTCTGACGCTTAAGGTGACGCTCCAGGAAAGAGCTACCTAAAATGGACGCCTGATTGCTGAGTTCTCACAGCTGTGGGGCCACGCCCCTCTAATTAATTAACTATATACAGCTGATGGGCGACAGTAGACTGGCCCTGCCTATATTGTAATGCAGGCTTGAGTGCTGAGACCTGTGTAGCAGGTTTCGCCTGAGCAGATCTGAGATTTAAAATCTCTCAAAAGCGCCGTTTTAGCTACAATAACTACAGAACAATTATACAGAGTAGAATAAATGAAACAGAGAAGTCGAATTAAACAAGAATATAACTTACAGTGGTTGCTGCGTCAATAGGTAATATCGTCACCCGGTCCAGATGCACACTGAGTTCATCAGATTTTAAATGCGGTATTTAAATGCTTTTTTAGGTGAAAGATGACTGAGTCACGCTGTTGTACTTCGCGCAATCAGTAGACTAACTAAGCAAGTGGACAACACATCATTTGTTGCCGTTCAGGCCGACGAGACAACCGATGTCTCCTGTAAATCGCAAATGGTGATTGTGCTGCGATACATTATGCCTGACCTCACAGTTACAGAGCGTTTTTTGGAGTTTGTGGAAGTAAAGGACAAAACTGGTGTAGGTCTCTCTAACAGCATCAGGCTGTTCTGGAACCCCTGAAGCTGAAAG